>NC_135968.1:3425010-3438715 GCF_053455715.1 Rhinoraja longicauda
TGTAGATGGGACATGGAAACAATTCATGAAATCAATATTCATACCACTAGGTTGTAAGCTGTCCAAGCGAAATATGAGATGCTGTTCCTCCAATTTGCGTTTAGTCTCACTTTGACAGTGCAGGAGGCCCAGGACAGAAATGTCAGTGTGGGAATGGAAAGGGGAATTAAAGTGTTTGGCAACCGAGAGATCAGGTAGGTCCAGGCGGACTGAGCGAAGGTGTTCAGCGAAACGATCGCCGAGTCTACGTTTGGTCTCGCTGATGTATAAGAGTCCACACCTTGAACAGTGGATACAGTAGATGAGGTTGGAGGAGGTGCAAGTGAAGTGAACCAGCATTTATTTCCTGGCCCCAACCACTTTTGAACTGTGTGTTTCCCTGGGCCATTTCAGTGCAGATAAGGGTCAGCTACTTTACTGGGGGCCTGGAGTCATATAAAGACCAGAGCAGGTGAAGTCAACAGATGCTCTTCCCCAAAGCTGAAGTCATGGGTTTAGACATTTCCCAATGTCACAGCAACAGACACAGGCCTTTAATTGCACAGATTTAATGAACTAACTTTAAACTCCTCACCACCGTGGTATGATGGGAACACATTCTCCAGATCACAGACCCAACTTCTGAATGACATCATTCACTGAAACATTGTGCTAGTGTATCCCTACAGAACCACAATACAGAGAGGCCAACAATACAGACCAGTGTTAATACTACAGAGCATACCCATCCCACTCACACTGCCTTTGCACAACACCTTCATTCAATCTACCCCCTTGTACTCTCTCTTTCTCTCTCCTGCTCCATAGACTGACATTCCCAATGATTCCTCTGCTTTCCACTTTATCACACACTGAAACAGTCTGCCTTTTGCACTCAATTATACATCTTTCCCTTTCCTCTCTCTGTCTATCTCTCTGTGTCTGTCTGTCTCTCTGTCTGTCTGTCTGTCTCTCACTGTCTCACTTTCTCTCACTCTGTCTCTGTTTCTCTGCCTCTGTTTTTCTGTCTGTCTCTCACTCTTTCTCTCTGTCTCTCTCTTTCTGTGTCGCTGTCTTTGTCTCTCTCTCTCTGTCTCTCATAAAAGATGACATCTTCCATGTTCCCCAGCAGCATGGTGACAGCAGCCAACAGACAGCATCTGTTGCTCAGCACCCACACTCCCTCCCACCCTCACATTTCGACCATCTATAAAGACAGGATGTTGGAACAAACGAGGGCCTTACCACGCCACTGGCCTCTGCTCGCTCCAACACTGGCCTCCCACTCCTTCGATTCCTCCAGAAGTGCTGTCACTCCTCCAGTATATTTCGCACACTTCGCTGCTTGCAACAACGGCCGTGACTTCTGCTTCCTGTTGTGAGTCTCTGCTTCTCCCCTCCCCTCACACAACATCCACAGAAACATTGTGTACAGGAGCTCGCAGGCTGAGGTCGGAGTGAACTTGGTTCTTCAGGGAAGGTGGTGGAGGTTGAGGAATGTCTCCGTGCTGCACAGCAGTAGGATATATGTAATAACAGGACTAGCCGAGTGCCATTTGATTATTACAAGGATCATAGTGATTTTTTACAATTTTTATTCCTGCACCAGATGTTGGCATCGCTGCTCAGGCCAGCATTTTCCTTGTCCGTCTCCAGTTCTCGAGCACCTGATGGAGCCACGCAGTTCATTGAACAAATAGACGGATAAATTAGACCCAATACTTCCAGGGAGAAAAGATATTTGGATTGCCTTTATTGATGGCTTATCTGTACATTTCTCAAATAAAGGAGGAGTCTGTGTAGAGTATCCACATTCACCCTCAGGTTTCCTCCAACGCCCCAAAGACGATATCGTTGGTAAGTTAATTGGCTGCTGTAAATTGCCTAAGTGAGGGGACGAAGCTAATGGTGGGAGTGAGGCGGGATGGGGGTGGGGGGTTGGAGGAGGGGAGTGTTAGTTGATGAGAATATGGTGAGGGTTTAAAATAATGTGAGTGTTGGTCAGCACAGACTCAGTGGGATAAAGGGCATATTTCTATTCTGTATCACTGACTCTATGACCCTATCTCTACAGGGAACAGTGCAGACAGAAGAGAAGACATTTTAAGTGCATCCGTGGCTATCAAAAGACATGGGCAAGACCCGACTCAACAGAAGGACATTGGAGAGCCATCAGAAGAGCTTGGTATCGACAAATATTAAAATCTTATTGACTAGCCTAGGATACCCAAATGTTAACACAGTCACATAAAATGCAATTAGTATCTTTGGTCAGGGGAATTGTTTATTGTTGATGAGTAAAGTTTATGAAGGGAACATATTCTGATGGCTGTGGAGAGTGGAGGTCACAGAGATGGAATGATTTTCTGCTATTTGTTTTTAAATGAATAAATCATCAAGTCCTGAAGGTCTGATGATGTCCTTGACTTGCCATATGTTTGTTTCTCCCTCCACATTTGCTGCCAGTCTCATATTTCCAGGAGTTTCTGATCCTGATCTGCAACATCTGAAGTTTTATTTTGTCTCAGTAATTATGTCATTGTTGTTTAGATGGCATTTTTGACTGAAGCCAAATTAATAGAAAGAGTTTCTTCATACAAGGGACTGCAGATGCTGGATCCTGGAGCAACAAACAATCTGCTGGAGGAACTCAGCGGGTTGAGCAGCATTTGTGGGGAGAAAGGAATTGTCAACGTTTCAGATCAATATATAGTATCAGGAAAGAATTTGGTTCCTTGCAATAATAACCTGAAGCCACTTGGGGGCAGAGGAAGACACCTCCAAACATTGAGGGTGCTGTAACAGTAACCGACAGCCACTGGGGCTGTGGAGGGTGTGGGTGAAACAGTGCACAGGAGGATTCCACTGTGCCTGGATGTCCTGAGACTGCAGGAGCTCTTCAGATGAATGTGCCACTGAAAGTTCTTTTTAAAACAATCTGCTGGAGGAACTCAGCAGGTCAGGCAGCACCTGTGGAGGGAAATGAATATTCCACATTTTAGGTTAAGACCTTTCCACCCATTGGAAGTGACAGATTGGGAAAGGGCAGGATTTTATACATGTACAGCTTTTTGTCTTGGTGATGCAGCTTAGATACCAACTTGAACTGAAGCCTCGAGAAACAATACAGATGCAGATGCAGATGCCGAATCTTGAGCAAAAAACAAAGTGCTAGAGGAACTTAGCAGGACAGACAACATCTGTGGAGAGAAATGGGCAGATAATGTTTGGAGAGAAATAAGGCAGATGTGGAATCGGACAGAGGAGGAGTGACATAATTCGCACAGGGGCGTGCGTGTAACAAGTTAGATGGGGAGGAGAGTGTTAGGGGGCTTGGTGTACTGAAATTGGAGAATTCAATGTTTGTATCATTGGGTTGTAGGCTATCCAAGTGAATATGAGGTGCTTTTCTTTCAGTTACGTGTGTCCTCACTCTGATAATGGAGGAGGCCGAGCAATGAAAGGTTAGTATGGGAATGGGAAGGGGAATTAAAATGGTTTGCAACTGGGAGCTCCAGCAGACAATGTGGACAGAGTGCAACCTATTATGTCTCTCCAATTTTCTCTTTTTTCCACTCATTCATTATCCCCAATCCCTTCCTCCTGTTTTACTTTCACTCTTCCTCTTTCTTCTGTATCTGATTCCACATCTGCATCCTTTTGCCTCCAATTCACTTCCAGCCTTTCTCGCTATCCTTTCCAACTGCCAACTATTCCTCCTAACATGATTCCACGATCACTGATTGTTGCCCCACCTCTTACCCTCACTCTTTACCAAGTTTCATCACTCTACTCCGTGTGCCAGAAGAAGTTATTCGTTTTAGAGGTACAGCGAGGAAACAGGCCCTTCCTTGCAGTACTCACCTGCACCACTGGAGGCCAGAGGGGCACCTCCATTCATGGCCTTTGGCTGTGACATCCTTGAGAGATGGAATTGAGACCTGAGTCATCAATGATTATGGTTCAATAACCCTCCCACCCCACACCTTCCCCAAAACCCGGCCTTTCCTGCCTCGCTTTCTCTTTCCGCACTCTTCAACTTTTCAATGTGGAGAAGGTGTAAGACACAGAACTACAGGTTTAAATTAGTAACATTCTTTGGGCTTTGAAGAACTTGCTCACATGGAGTGATTGACACTAGAACTGGACTGTCATATGCGTGGGGGTCAACTTCAGGAATCACTTAAGAATGAATATATGGCAAAACTCGGGAATGTCGTGGTCTTGGATGTGTAAATTTAATAGGACAAGTGTCAATTACATCCTTAACCAGTCCTACGTTGCAACTGGTTTAATAGTGTGGTCCCGAGCCGGTCGAATGTATAAATAGACCGACTCCTTAAATTTGTGAAGATAAATTTTCCCAAACGACAAATCTGTACATATCTGTACTTTTCCAGCGCAACTAATTGCAAATTATGTGAGCTTATGTGTGATTCCGACTCAATCTCTACAAGAATAGTGCAGACAGAAGAGAAGACATTTTAAGGGTGTGTGGCTAATCATCGAAGGAGATGAATGTGACCCCACGCAGCTGAGCAGCAGTGGAGAAACATCAGAAAGGAATGGTATGGACAAACATTTAAAAACATATTGTCTCGTCAAGGACGCATGGATAATCTGTCACACTCACATAGAATGTAATTATGTCTTTGATCAGGGATTTTTTTCCTGTGGGCTCCTGCTCGCTATGGACAGTGGAGGTCACAGTCAGATGGAATGTTTTCCTGCTGCCCGATTTGTCCATAAACTATTACATCTGATATCCTCAGATCTGGTGAAAGGCTATAACTTGAAACATTAGTATGTTCCTCACTCCGCAGATATTATCTGTCCTATGTTTCTAGGAGTTTATATTTCTAATTTTCAATCTGTGCAGCTTTTTGATTCGATGATGATTTCATTCCACTTGTCATAGCTCAGATACCAATTTCAACTGAAGTCAATTCAACAGAGAATTGGATCTTTGCAATAATGTGTGTAACCACTGCGGGGCAGAGGAAGCCACTTCCAAACATTGAGGCTGCAACCACACCGGCTGCTGTAAGTGCAACCAACAGCAATGGGGGCTGTGGAGGGTGTGGGTGAAACAGGGCACAGGAGGATTTCGCTGTGCCTGGAGGTCCTGAGATGGCAGGACTCTATAAAGATTTTCAGAGTCTGAAGAAGGCTCCTGACCCATAATGTCACCATTCTATGTTCTCCAGAGATGCTGCCTGACCTGCTGAGCTACTCCAGCACTTTGTGTCTTTTCTTTAGATAGACCTTTTTTCCCCAGTGGAAATGTCAAAGATAACAGGTCGTAGCTTTAAGGTGAGGGTACGATAAGAGGTCGTAGCTTTAAGGTGTGAAGAGATATCCAGGATATTTTGTATACACAGAGGTTTGTGGGTGCCTGGATCGCGCTGCCAAGCTTGGAGATGGAGCCAGATAAACTAAGAGGCTTTGGGAACATGGACATGCAGGGAGTTGAGGGATATGGATCACGTGCAGGCAAACAAGATCAGTTTAAACTGGCCTCATGTTCGGCACAGATGGGATGAAGGGCATGTTCCTGTGCTGTACTGTTTAATAGGAAGAGTTTCTAAATACAAGAGTAGATAGATGCTGGAATCTGGAGCAACAAACAATCTGCAGGAGGAACTCAGCAGGTCGAGCAGCATTTGTGGGGAGAAAGGAATTGCCAACGTTTCAGATCAATATACTGTATCAGGGAAGAATTTGGTTCCTTGCAATAATAACCTGAAGCCACGGGGGTAGAGGAAGACATCTCCAAACATTGAGGGTGCTGTAACAGTAACCGACAGCCACTGGGGCTGTGGAGGGTGTGGGTGAAATAGTGCACAGGAGGATTCCACTGTGCTTGGATGTTCTGAAACTGCAGGAGCTCTTCAGTTGAATGTGCCACTGAATTTTTTTTTTAAACAATCTGCTGGAGGAACTCAGCAGGTCAGGCAGCATCTATGGAGGGAAATGAATATTTGACATTTTAGGTTAAGACCTTTCCACCCATTGGAAGTGACGGATTGGGAAAGGGCAGGGTTTTATGCATGCACAGGTTTTTGTGTTGGTGATGCAGCTTACATACCAACTTGAATTGAAGCCTCGAGACACAAGATGCCAGAATATTGAGCAAAAAACAAAGTGCGAGAGGAACTTAGCAGGACAGACAGCATCTGTAGAGAGAAATGAGCAGATGATGTTTGGAGAGTAATGAGGCAGATGAGGAATGAGATAGAGGAGGAGCGACATAATTCACACAGGGGCATGTAACAAGTCAGATGGGGAGGAGAGTGTTAGGGGGGCTGGTGTACCTGAAATTGGAGAATTCAATGTTCATGTCATTGGGTTTATCGACAATAGACAATAGGTGTAGGAGTAGGCCATTCGGCCCTTCGAGCCAGCACCGCCATTCAATGTGATCATGTTCAGATAATAGACAATAGGTGCAGGAGGAGACCATTCGGCCCTTCGAGCCAGCATTCAATGTGATCATGGCTGATCATTCTAAATCAGTACCCCGTTCCTGCCTTCCCCCCATATCCCCTGTCTCCGCTATCCTTAAGAGCTCTATCTAGCTCTCTCTTGAATGCATTCAGAGAATTGGCCTCCACTGCCTTCTGAGGCAGAGAATTCCACAGATTCACAACTCTCTGACTGAAAAAGTTTTTCCTCATCTCAGTTTTAAATGGCGTACCCCTTATTCTTAAACTGTGGGCCCTTGTTCTGGACTCCCCCAACATTGGGAACATGTTTCCTGCCTCTAACGTGTCCAACCCCTTAATAATCTTATATGTTTCGATAAGATCTCCTCTCATCCTTCTAAATTCCAGTGTATACTTTCCAGTCTTTCAACATATAAATATGTCTTTGAAGTAAAAAGAAACTGCTGGAGGAACTCAGTGGGTCAGTTGGCATCTGTGGAGGGAAATGCACCGTCGATGTTTCAGATCAAGATCCTCATTAAAAATGATGGACAGAGAAATGACAAGGTATTGATTCATCAGTTAGTAACTCACGGAGAAGGCAGAGCTTTAGCCCCAGGGTGGTGAATCTGTCGAATTCTTTGCCACAGAAGATTGTGGAGGCAAAGTCAGTGGATGTATTTAAGGAAGAGATAGGTAGATTCCTGATTAGTTCAGGAGTCAGAGGTTAGAGGGAGAAGGCAGGAGAATGGGGTTATGAGGGAGAAATAGATCACCCATGATTGAATGGTGGAGTAGATTTGATGGGCCGAAGGGCCCAATTTTACTCCTATGATCTTTACAACAGGATATCAAGGACATTTTATACACTCCTGATTTAGTTTTTGGTTCTATTGCAACTTTGAATATTGAGACTTCCCATGACACAGTGCCTGGTCGTCATCCAGGACTGCTCGAGCTTGTTTGTACTTGTGGTTGCCCTGCAGTTCAAAATAATTATACATTTGAGGCCAAGAACAACCACTTGCATTTGCAGAGTGGCATTAATGTAGCTAATCATGACAAGGTGCCTTCCAGCAAGATATGTCAGATATCCGGTCATGGAGGGAGATGGATTGCAGGTGAGTCAGAGTGTGGCCAAGGAGCAGTCAGGAAACTATGCGCAAGTCTATTAGGAAGATATGCTGAATGGTTTGGGCTAACATGTACAGATTATGTCTAGAAGTCTGACATGGAGCCTATGACAGAATGGAGGGCATGGAAATGGCATCAATAATATGGATTTAAATTAATAAGAAGGGGTAAGACACAGAATTACAGGTTTAAATTAATAGTTAGACTCTGATGAAGTTTATCAGTGTAATTATCCCAGACTGGACTCCCATATATCAAAATTCAGACTGTGTATCCCTTAGAGTTGACCTCAGCCACTAATGAAAGACCATCTGTCCATGATGTTTAAACAGATGATAGACACAAAATGCTAGAGTAAGTCAGTGGGACAGGCAGCGTAATTGAGTTTATGTTGCGGTCCTCAGTCTATTTGATAAATAAACCAACTCCTTAAACCAGAAGATATAATTCCCTGAACAATAAATGAGTATCATCGCTGCACTTTCCCCAGAACAGTTAGTTGCAGGACTGACCGATCCTTATCTGAATGGTTCCACAATTCAAAGAGACACAAAACCAGTTAAAGTGTTGTTACTTTATTCACTGATGTGGAGCTGTTACAGATACAAATTATAGACATATTACTCTCTTGATATCAGAAAGAAAGGCTTGGCAGATAGTGATTGACTCATACAGCTCAGAAACAGGCCCTTTGACCCAACGTCAATGGTGACTAAGTTATCCCAACTAAGCTAGTCCCAATTGCATGTGTGTGTTGGTTCATATATCTCTAAATCATTTCTATCCATGCACCTATTCAAGTGTCTTTCCATTGCTGTTGTATTATCTGCCTCCTCTGACAGCCCGTTCTAAATCAACGACCTCTCTGTAAAATAAGTTGACAAAGAGGTTCCTATTAAACATTTCCCCTTTTTCACCTTCAACCCATGTCCATTGCTTCTTGATTCCCCTACTCTGGGTAAAAGGCTATGTGCACTGTATTCCCCTAATGATTTTATAGACCTCTAAAAGATCACCCCTCAGTTCCCAGCAAATAAAACCATAGCCTGCCCAACCTTGCCCTCTGGCTCAGCCCTTCGAGCCCTGGCAACATCCTCATGAATCTTCTCTGCACTTTATCCAGCTTAACGATATCCTTCCTACAGCAGGGTGACCAAAACTGAACACAATACTCCAAATGTGGCTTTGCCTGCATCTGGTGCAACTGAAACACAATGTCCCAACTTCTACACTCAATATCTTGACTGATGAAGGGCAATGCTCCAAAAGCCTTCTCTACCACCCAATCCACTTGTGATGCCTGCCCGGTTTGACTTCCGACAAGGTCACAAGGTTTTAAGTGCTAGGAGTAGAATTAGGTAATTCAGCCCATCAAATCTACTCCGCCATTCAATCATGGTTGATCTCTTTCTCCTTCCGAACCCCATTCCTATCACTAATGACCTTTCCTCAGAATCTGAATCTGGATGGACTTTGCATTTGGTGTTTCTTGTTAAGAAATGGTTGCTCAGCTTTGAAGAATAAGGTCGGCTTAGAGGAGCGGGTGTGAAGGAGACAGGAGACGACTGATGGGTGAATGGCATTTATTGCTCAGTGGAACTGGTTACAACTGCCCCTCCCCCACCTCCCCACGCTGACCTCCCACCCCGGAAGCGACCCTCAACCCCGAACCCACCCCCCAAACTCCCTGCAACACCTGCTGACCCCTGACTGTTCACATTCAGTCTGACCCCTGACCTTGCCCCTCGTCCGGTCGGGGAAGCCTGGCCCGTTAACCCTGACCCCTACCCTTTGACCTCTGACCCTGGCCTAGGTCAGGAGACCAGGGTGGTCGTAATCTCAGGGAGGCCATTCACTCTGACCCCCCCATCGGACGGGCCTGAGCTCAGGGAAGTGCTGGTGTGACCTTTTGACCACTGACTCCCACCCTCTGACCGCCAGAGGTCAGAGCAGCAGGTGGTGCAGGCTGGGTCTGACCCCTGGGGATGTGACCACTGACCCCGGGCTTGGGGTCAGTGGAGGAGGTGGTCGACGGCCGCCTGTAGCCGGGGGAATTGGTACCGGTAGCCGCTGGCCAGTGTGCGGCGCGGTTCCACCCACTGGCCCTGCAGCAGCAGCAATGCCCGCTCTGGCCCCAATGCAGCCTGCACCAATGCAGCCGGCACCCGCAGCCGGGCTGCACGCCCCAGGCTCCCAGCCAACGCCTCCGCAAACTCCCCCTGGGTGCAGCGAGACGGGGCAACGCCGTTCAACACCCCCTCCACCCCTCCCAACCTGCCCCTGTCCCTCTCCCCCCTCTCTCTCTCCAGCGACCCACGCATCCCCTCCAGTGCCTTCCCCCCCTCCCTCTGCACCCCCTCCAGCTCTCCCCGCACTCCCTCCCCCTCCAGTGCGTGCAGCAAGATCCCGGCCAGGTCTTCCACGTGGATCCAGGGAAAGGGCTGGAGGCCGGAGCCCAACGGCCCCCCAAGGCCCATCCGAAACGGCAGCAGCATCTGCGGCAACGCTCCCCCCTCTCTCCCCAGGACCACTCCTGCAGCGGGCGGGGGGAAGAAGAGATGGGAGAGACGGGGGGGGGGGGAAAGAGAGGGGGGTTGGTGAGAGAGAGTGGGGTTAAAGAAAGAGGGGTGAAGGTGACGTGGAGACCCCAGGAACAGATGGAGCGGACAGACCAACTCTGGGGGGAGTGAGAGGAGGGACGGACTGACAAGGGGGATGGATACAGAGGACGGACGGACGCCGGGGGACGGAGACGGACGGACTGAACGCAGGGGGAGGGAGGTGACTAGTGTCGGTATTTATTCACAAAATGCTGGAGTAACTCAGCAGGTCAGGCAGCATCTCAGGAGAGAAGGAATGGGTGACGTTTCGGGTCGAGACCCTTCTTCAGACTGATGTCAGGGGGGCGGGACAAAGGAAGGACATATGTGGAGACAGGAAGATAGAGGGAGATCTGGGAAGGGGGAGGGGAAGAGAGGGACAGAGGAACTATCTAAAGTTGGAGAAGTCAATGTTCATACCACTGGGCTGCAAGCTGCCCAGGCGAAATATGAGGTGCTGTTCCTCCAATTTGCGGTGGGCCTCACTATGGCACTGGAGGAGGCCCATGACAGAAAAGTCACACTGGGAGTGGGAGGGGGCGTTGAAGTGCTCAGCCACCGGGAGATCAGATTGGTTAGTGCGGACTGAGCGCAGTTGTTGAGCGAAGCGATCGCCGAGCCTGCGTTTGTTTTCGCTGATGTAAATAAGTTGACATCTGGAGCAGCAGATGCAATAGATGAGGTTGGAGGAGGTGCAGGCGAACCTCTGTCTCACCTGGAAAGACTGTTTGGGTCCTTGGATGGAGTTGAGGGGGGAGGTAAAGGGACAGGTCTTGCATCTCCTGCGGTTGCAGGGGAAAGTGCCCGGGGATGGGGTGGTTTGGGTGGGAAGGGACGAGTGGACCAGAGAGTTACGGAGGGAACGGTCTCTGCGGAACGCAGAAAGGGGAGGGGATGGGAAGATATGGCCAGTGGTGGGGTCCCATTGTAGGTGACGGAAATGTTGGTGGATGATATGTTGGATCCGCTGGCTGGTGGGGTGGGAGGTGAGGACGAGGGGGATTCTGTCCTTTGTTACGAACGGGGGGAGGGGGAGCAAGAGCGGAGCTGCGGGATGTAGAAGAGACCCTAGTGAGAGCCTCAT
Source organism: Rhinoraja longicauda (assembly GCF_053455715.1). Taxonomy (NCBI): domain Eukaryota; kingdom Metazoa; phylum Chordata; class Chondrichthyes; order Rajiformes; family Arhynchobatidae; genus Rhinoraja; species Rhinoraja longicauda. Next base: position 3,436,233 of record NC_135968.1, read on the forward strand.
CTATAATGGAAGAGGGGAAGCCCCGTTTCCTGGTAATGGTAGTAATGGTAACTAGCTTCCAGAACTGAGCACCAGATGGTGTGGTTTGTGTTGTGTGATATTGGTTTAGTTTAGTGATACAGGGCGGAAACAGGTCCTTCAGCCGACCGAGTCCACGCCGACCAGCGATCCCCGCACGTTAACATTATCCTACACACACCAGGGACAATTTACACCCAAGCCAATTAACCTACAAACCTGCACGTCTTTGGAGCGTGGGAGGAAACCGAAGATCTCGGAGAAAACCCTCGCGGTCTAGGGGAGAACGTACAAACCTCGTACAGACAGCACCCACAGTCAGGATCGAACCCGGGTCTCCGGCGCAGCAAGTGCTGTAAGGCAGCAACTCCACCGCTGCACCACCGCGACCGATAGTATTATAATAATTATCTTATCAGTCTGGTGAATATGTGTGAGTATGTGCAGTGCACGTTTGTAAAATAAAGAAGACCCACACTGGCAACAACGGACTGCAAACCCGTGCTTTGTTTCTGTCCATGTGCCACTGCCATAATATCTTACAAATGCTGACGAGGATTGGATCGAGTTTGTGAATTCAACCATGAGGCAGCAGTGGCGCAGTGGTAGAGTTCCTGCCTTACAGGTTTCGATCCTGACTGTGGGTGCTGTCAGTACGGAGTTTGTACGTTCTCCCCATGGTCTGCGTGGGTTTTCTCCGAGATCTTCGGTTTCCTCCCACACTCCAAAGAAGTGCAAGTTTGTAGGTTAATTGGCTTGGGTGTACGTGTAAATTGTCCCTGGTGTGTGTAGGATAGTGTTAATGTGCGGGGATCTCTGGTCGGCGCGGACTCGGTTGGCGGTAGGAACTGTTTCCACGCTATGTTTCTACCCTTTCCCCCCTTATGTATTTATAAAATTTCTAGGGATTGTCCTTAATGCTATCTGCCAGAGCTATTTCGTGGCCCCTTTTTGCCCTTCTGATTTCCTTTTTTTACTTTGCTCCTTAGTTGCCAAAACTCCTCCAGGGATACACTTGATCCCAGGAACCTACACCTGTCCCATGCATCCTTCTTATTCTTGACCAAAGCCTCCATTGTTTTCGTTAGCCAAGCTTCCTCACGTTTGTTTGCCTGCCTTGCCCTTCACACTAACAGGGACGTGCATATCCTGAGCTTTTGTCAGCACATTTTAAAAACATCCCACTTGGCCGATGTTCCTTTCCCCTGAAACAACCTGCCCAATCAACTTGAGCGAGACTTTCTCTCACACCCTCAAAGTTGGCCTTACTCCAATTTAGCATTTTACACCTGGGCCCTCTGTCGGTATACGTAACGATCTTAAAACTAATTGAACAGTGATCACTGTTCCCAAAAGGCTCCTCCACAAACACTTCATTCACTTGCCCTTCCCAATTTGCCAAGACTCGATCAAGTGTTGCCCTCTCACGCATGGGCCCCTCTGCTGGAAAAACCTTTCCTGAACACCTTTGAGAATTTGCACCCCATCTAAACCATTCACGCTATGATTTTCCCAGTTATTGCGGACTTTAACATCAAGGAGCTCCCAGTCTCGGGTAGAGACCGAGGTCGGGAAGCTCCAAGCCCCACGACGATCGACAAGCCCCGACCCGGGGTAGATGGCTTGGCACGGGGGAGCTGAGATCCCCCCCTTGCTGTAGGAGCTTGATCGCCCCGATGAGGAAGGCCCAAACGCCGCTGCCCCGTCAAGGCCCCCGACCGCTGGAGGACAAAGAAGGGAAGAGATTGAACTTTTTTTCACCTTCCATCACAGTGAGGAATGTGGACGAGTCACTGTGGTGGATGTTCATGTTATAATAATGTATTTTGTGTGCTCTGTTGCTTTTTATTTGTATGACTGTACGGCAAATGAAATTCCTCGTATGTTGCAAAACATACTTGGCTAATAAAGTATGATTATGATGATGATTAATATTGGGAAAATTAAAATCTCCTACTGTAATGTGGATAAGTGTGAGGTTATCCACTTTGGTGGAAAGAATAGGAAGGCAGAGTATTATCTGAATGGTGTCAAGTTAGGAAAAGGGGACGTACAATGAGATCTGGGTGTCCTAGTGCATCAGTCACTGAAAGGAAGCATGCAGGTACAGCAGGCAGTGAAGAAAGCCAATGGAATGTTGGCCTTCATAACAAGAGTTGAGTATAGGAGCAAAGAGGTCCTTCTGCAGTTGTACAGGGCCCTAGTGAGACCGCACCTGGAGTACTGTGTGCAGTTTTGGTCTCCAAATTTGAGGAAGGACATTCTTGCTTTTGAGGGAGTGCAGCGTAGGTTCACGAGGTTAATTCCGGGATGGCGGGACTGTCTTATGATGAAAGACTGGAGCGGCTAGGCTTGTATACACTGGAATTTAGAAGGATGAGAGGGGATCTTATAGATACATATACGATTATTAAGGGGTTCGACACGCTAGATGCAAGAAACATGTTCCCAATGTTGGGGGAGTC
>NC_135968.1:3439215-3459008 GCF_053455715.1 Rhinoraja longicauda
TATCATGACTGCTCATGGCAGACAATTTAAACCTGTAAAAACCAAATAAACCATTGAACAAATCAACACCTCACAATACCTCCCATGGGCCACAGACTGCTACACGTTGCTCTGGGCTTCTAGGAGGAGGGAGATCCACTTCATTACAGCAATGTGAAGACACTGCCCCAGCTGAGGATTTCACGGGATTGAGTAGAGGGAGGGCAGAGATTGCTTTTTGTCCAAATGAAACCTCAGGATCTTAAGTTTATATTAACTTGGATGAAAACTACACGAGATATCAAAGACAGCCATTGATTTACTTGAAACTCAGCAGCCATTTGTTATTAATAACTGCCAGATGTCTGAAACTCTGTGATAACATTTAGACACAGTCCTTCTCCTTACACTTCCTCTCAGGTTGCACAGGCAGGTTTAATTTGAGCAGGGGGCCCTCCCAGCAGAGCCGTGTTACTAAAAAGAATAAACACACTGCTTTACATATGGAAATACAATTCTGATGCTGTGTTTTGCACCAACAGGTTCATGTTTACCACACGGAATGGGGCTGAAAAATTCAAAACCAATGGGCAATGAAGACCCTCTCCTCATTTCAGAAAATTTGCCACGTTTAGAAACGGGCTCAAAGTAATGGTGATTGTTATTGATCATGATTACACTGATTAAGTAATGGGAACAAGCTATCCAGACGTAAGTACACTTGCATTTAGGTTCTGAAGGAGCTGAGAGACTCCCACCAGCAACTTATTCTGTGTTTGCTCGAGCTGATCGTAGAGATCCACCCTGATGACTGTAGTTGAAGTGATCAGGTAGATGGGAATTGGCAGCATCAAAGCAATAAACTAAGGACAAACTAAAAAGTTGCACAAGCTGCCTTTGAAACATTACAAAAAGCTGTAGGCAGAATCCCTGTATAATGTGTTTGAGCTGATGTTTGCTGATGAGAACCAAGGCTGCTCAGTGAATCAGGTTTAAGACTGAAGCTGCAGCCTGGACCACAATCAAATCTGAATCACTGTGGGAACTGAGATTTTGATTGGCTCTGAAGATGAATGGACAATAAATGTGGGTATTTACAGAGAATCAATAGTCTGCTGACCCAGTGTGGATGAAGGGTTGTCAGCTGACGAGGTCTCCAAGTGTATCCCTGGGACTGAGGAGCAGACTTATGAAGGATCCTTCTTCAGACTGATCAGTCTGAAGAAGGGTCTCGACCCGAAACGTCACCCATTCCTTCTCTCCTGAGATGCTGCCTGACCTGCTGAGTTACTCCAGCATTTTGTGAATAAATACCTTCGATTTGTACCAGCGCCTGCAGTTATTTTCTTAGACTTATGAAGGAAATCAGGAGGGCAAGGAGGAGGAAGAAGATATCTGGCAGATGAGAATCCAAAGAGATTTGATAAGTACATTAAAGGAAAGGTAATGAGAGAGAATAAGGAGAAAATATAGCCCCTCAGATACCAAGAGTGTCTGTGTGCGGCGCCACAGGAGATGGACAAGGTCCTCAATGAGTCTCTCGTGTGTTTTTATTTTGGAGAAAGACATGAAGGCTCGGGAACTTGGGAAAGTTAATGGAGATGTTTTCAGGACAGTCCATATAATACAGCTGAGGTGCTGAATGTCTGAAGGCATATGAAGGTAGATAAATCCACTGGGCTTCATCAGATATATCTGAGGAAATTGTGGAAAGCTAGAGAAGAAATTGTAGGAGCCCTGGCTGATGTATGAATCATCATTAGGCACAAGTGAGGTGCTGGATAACAGGAGGGTGGCTAATGTTTCTAATTAAGAAGGGCTGCAGGAAAAAACCTGGAAACTGTAGACCAGCGAGCATAACATCTATGGTAGTGTAAGTTACAGGAGAGGATTCTGAGGATAAGACATATATGCATTTGGATGGACAGGGCTGATTAGGGATAGTCGGCATGGATTTGTATTTGGAAGATCATGCCTTATGAATATCTATTGCCTATATTGACTTCAGCAAGGACTTTGATAAGGTCTTGCTTGGTAAGCTGCTCTGGAAGGATAGGATGGAAGGAATCAGAGGGTGGTGGTGGAAGGTTGTTTTTCAGACTGAAGCCTGTGACTGATAGTGTGTACCTCAGGCATCGTTACTGGGCCCACTAATGTTTGTGGTTGATATCAACGATTTGGATGACAATGTCCAAGGCATGATTAGTTAGTTTGTAAATTACACTAAAGTTGGTGGTTTCGTAGACAGTGAAGATGGTTATCAAAAACTACAACAGAATCTGGAGCGGTTTGGCAAGTGGGATGAGGAATGGGTAATGGTGTTTAATGCCTATAACAAAATCTTGCACTTTGAGAACCTCAATATGATAAGTTTTAACCTGCAATTTGAAAGGGAGAAGGTGAAATCGGACGTGTCGGTATTGCAGCTGAACAAAGGGGACTACAAGGCATGAGGGAAGAGCTGGCCAAAGTTGACTGGAAAGGGACCCTAGCAGAGATGACAGTGGAATAGCGATGGCAGGAATTTCTGAGAATAAACCGGAATATGCGGGATTGTTTCATTCCAAAGAGAAAGAAAGATTCTAAGGGGAGAAAGAGGCGACCGTGGCTGACAAGGAAAGTCAAGGACAGTGTAAAACTAAAAGAAACGTATAACACAGCAAAGATTAGTCGGACACCAGAGGATTGGGAAAGGTTTTAAGGAACAACATAAGGTAACTAAAAAGGGAATATGGAGACAAAAGCTAGCCAATAATATAAAAGAGGATAGCAAGAGTTTCTTCAGTTATATAAAGAGCAGGAAAGAGGCAAGAGTGATGCAGGAGAAGTGATAATGGGGAATAAAGAAATGGCAGAGAAGTTGAATAACTTTTTTGCAATAGTCTTCACAGTAGAAGACACCAGCAACGTGCCTGAAGTTCAAGAGAGTCAGGAGGTGGAAGTTAGTGGAGTGGCTATGACCAGGTGCTTGGCAAGCTGAAGGTGGAAAAGTCACCCTTTCTGGACTGCAGCCTAGGGTTCTGAAAGAGGTGGCTTTGGAGATTGTGGAGGCATTGATCGTGCTATTTCAAGAATCACTGGAGTCAGGAATGGTCCCAGATAATTGGAAAATTGCCAATATTACCCCGCTGCACAAGAAGGGAGCAAAGCAGAATAGTTGGAACTATCGTCTGGCTTTGGTGGTTGGTAAGATTTTAGAGCCCATTATAAAGGATGAGGTTACGGGGTACTTAGAAGTTCACGATGAAATAGGCTGAAGTTGGCATGGCTTTTTGAAGGGGAGGTCTAGCTTGACAAATTAGCTGGAAAATCTTTGAAGAAATAAATAGCAGGACAGACAAAGGAGAGTCAGTAGATGTTGTTTACTTGGATTTTCAGAAAGCCTTTGATAAGGTGCCACATGTTAGGCTCCTAAGAAAGATGAGAGCCCACGGTATCAAAGGGCAGAGCCCAGCATGGATAGCAGGTTAGCTGGATGGCAGAAGACAAAGAGTGGCAATAAAAGGGCCTTTTTCTGGTTGGCTGCCAGTGACTAGTGGAGTTACGCAAGGGTCGGTGCTGTGGCCGCTACTCTTCACGTTGTATATTAATGATTTGGACGAGGGGATTGAAGGCTTTGTGGCCAAGTTTGCGGATGATACAAAAATAGGTGGAGGGGTAGGTAGTGTAGAGAAAGCAGGGACTCTGCAGAAGGACTTGGACAGTTTGGGTGAGTGGGCAGAGAAGTGGCAAATGGAATATAGTGTAGCAAATTGTGGACTCATGCATTTTTGGAGTAGGAATAAAGGCGTAGACTATTTTCTAAATGGGGAGAGAATCCAGAAATCAGTGGTGCAAATTGACTTGGGAGTGCTGGTGCAGAATTCCCAAAAAGTTAATGTGCAAGTCGAATCAGTAGTAAATAAAGCAAACTCAATGTGAGCATTTATTTCAAGAGGGCTTGTATACAAAAACAGGGATGTAATGTTGAGGCTCTCTAAGGCGCTGGTCAGGCCGCATTTGGAATATTCTGAGCAATTTTGGGCACAATATCTGAGAAAGGATGTGCTGGTTTTGGAGAGGGTCCAGAGCAAGTTTATAAGAATGATCCCAGGATGAGTATGATGAGCGTTTGTCGGCACTGGACTTGTACTTGCGGGTGACGGTGGGGGGCACTTCATTGAAACATACAGAATAGTGAAAGGCTTGGATAGAGTGGATGTGGAAAGGATGTTTCCACTAGTGGGAGAGTCGAGGACTGGAGGTCATAGCATCAGAATTAAAGGACGTTCTGTTAGGAAGGAAATGAGGAGACATTTCTCTAGTCAGAGGGTGTTGAATCTGTGGAATTATTTGCCACAATAGGCTGTGGAGACTACTTCAGTGGATATTTTTAAGGCAGAGATAGATAGATTCTTGATTAGTACAGGTGTCAGAGGCTATCGGGAGAAGGCAGGAGAATGGGGTTCGGAAGGAGAAATAGATCAATCATGATTGAATGGCGGAGTAGATTTGATGGGCTGAATTACCTAATTCTACTCCTATCACTTAAAACCTTGTGACCTTGTCGGAAGTCAAACGGGGCAGGAATCACAAGTGGATTGGGTGGTAGAGAAGGCTTTTGGAGCATTGCCCTTCATCAGTCAAGATATTGAGTGTAGAAGTTGGGACATTGTGTTTCAGTTGCACCAGACGCAGGCAAAGCCACATTTAGAGTATTGTGTTCAGTTTTGGTCACCCTGCTGTAGGAAGGATATCGTTAAGTTGGATAAAGTGCAGAGAAGATTCATGAGGATGTTGCCAGGGCTCGAAGGGCTGAGCCAGAGGGCAAGGTTGGGCAGGCTATGGTTTTATTTGCTGGGAACTGAGGGGTGATCTTTTAATCTATAAAATGATTTAGAGATATATGAACCAAACACATGCAATTGGGACTAGCTTAGTTGGGATAACTTAGTCACCATTGACGTTGGGTCAAAGGGCCTGTTTCTGAGCTGTATGAGTCAATGACTATCTGCCAAACCTTTCTTTCTGATATCAAGAGAGTAATATGTCTATAATTTGTATCTGTAACAGCCCCACATCAGTGAATAAAGTAACAACACTTTAACTGGTTTTGTGTCTCTTTGAATTGTGGAACCATTCAGATATGGATCGGTCAGTCCTGCAACTAACTGTTCTGGGGAAAGTGCAGCGATGATACTCATTTATTGTTCGTGAAATTATATCTTCTGGTTTAAGGAGTTGGTTTATTTATCAAATAGACTGAGGATCGCAACATAAACTCAATTACGCTGCCTGTCCCACTGACTTACTCTAGCATTTTGTGTCTATCATCTGTTTAAACCAGCATCTGCAGTTCCTTCCTCCACCTGAATTTTGATATTTGGGAGTCCATACTGGGATAATTACACTGAGAAACTTCACCAGAGTCAAACTATTAATTTAAACCTGAAATTCTGTGTCTTACTCCTTATTAATTTAAATCCATATTATTGATGCCATTTCCATGCCCTCCATTCTGTCATAGGCTCCATGTCAGACTTCTAGATATAATCTGTACATGTGTAAGGGGTTTCTGCGCCGAGCTTTCGCCCGACCTAAGGTCCCCGTGCCTTGCTCTGATCCCTTGACCAGGCCGCGCACACTGGTTCCCCGTGAGTGGTTCGACCCACTCACCCCTTACGGTTCTAGACACTGGACTTAGATGCAGGAGCGTTTATAGTGCAGAAAAATTCAACCAGACCAGATTTGAAGACCAGGGTTTAAATAGAAAAGGCTTTTATTGAGCGCTTGGGACTATTGTCCATGAATACTTATACAGTTCTATAAGACATATCTATAAGACACATACCGAATTACATGAATACTTTTGACTATGAATCATAAAACGCACAGTTCTACAAGACATATACATGAATACCTTTTACTCTGAATTCTAAAACGCACAGTTCTACAAGACATATACACGACTGTAAGATGGGGAACGTACGACACATCGCAAAATTGACCAACACATATTCCTTTACACACACACGTTTATTCAAACCACCCTCCCCTCTACACTAAACTATGTCCAGGATATGCAGGATCGGGGTACATGCTCACCATGGGGCTATTACTGGGGTTACTGGCTGTTCGTGCTGCTTCTCCGCTGCTTTCCGTGAGGGTCGTGCTTGCCCCCTGAGTTTCTTCCTTCCGTTTCTTGCGTTCCTTGCAGGTTTTCTTGCCGTATTTCTTCTCGAGTTGCGTGCCTGTTCCTCTCTCTTGCACTTCGCTTCTTCTTGCCTGTCTTTTCTTCCTCCTGCATCCGTTTGACTTGTTTCTTGCATGAGTTTAAAACCCAAAAGTCGTGGCCAGTTATACTAATTCTGGCCCGTCCTATCTCCCGCCAGATCTTGGGATCTCTTTGTTTAAAAGATATGTATGAGTTTTCTCTCTGATCTGCGCTTATGTCCGGGGGTACCGGGGATGGCCAGACGGTGTTAATTGGTATTTCGTTGCGAGGTGATGGGTATAACTGGTTTCCCATCACCTACCAGGTAATTTTCTATGGGCTATTGTGCCCCCTTAACGAGATTAACTGTGTAGGTCGGCTTGGGGCATTGTTAGTATGCTGATGTCAGCGCCCCAGTGTCTGGACTTCGACCTGGTTTCGCAGGTTTCTGCATGGCCAATACCCATCCATTGTTCTGGCCATGGCTTTGCAGAAACCTAGAGACTGGGCTGTAAGGTTTTTGCTCTTGTGGCTGGTCACGAGGTCCTGCGGCCATTTTAGGACCCACAGATTGTGACATCCCTTGGTAAACTGACCGCAGCCTTTCTCCGCTATCAGCCCCAGTCTCCCGTTTAAAATGTCCAAACTGCAGCTCTTTGGTTTGGTGTTGCTTTCAGAATGAGGGAAAACTTCTCAAATCTTACACATGTTAGCCCAAACCATTGAGCAAGGGGGCGTGGCTGTGTTCTGCAGCTGCGGCTCACCGGCAGTCTCTCTGTCATTTTTTTGTTTTTGTCTTTGTTATCGTTTAAATGTTTCTTTTGATTTATTTTAAAATCTGTGTATGTGGGGGGTGGTGGGGGGGGGGGGGGGTGGGGGAAACCTTTTTTTCCAATCTCCTCCTCAACGGAGATGCGACCTTTATCGTGTCGTATCTCCGTTCGCGCTACGGCCTAACACCATGGAGTCGGCGGCCTCCAGCTGGGATCGACCTTGAAGACTCCGGTCGCAGGGCCTGTAATTACCATCTCGGAGGCTTCGGCCGTGGGCCCTGCAGACCGCGACATCGGGAGTTCGCAGGTCCCTGGCTGGCGACCGGCTTTCGGGAGCTCCAGCCGTAGCGGTTTGATCGACCCGCTCGCAGGCCCTTCATCGCCCTGCGTGGCCTGGCCGCAGCACTTTCCATCACCCAGTGGGGGCTCAGGACCTTCATCGGCCTGCTCGGCTCGGCCCTGGGACTTTCCATCGCCCGGTGGGGGCTTCAAAAGTCGGGAGCCTCGATCGCCTCGTGGCACCACGGGAGAAGAATGAGGAGGAGATAAGACTTTTCTTTGCCTTCCATCACAGTGAGGGTGTGCCTGGAGCAATCACTGTGATGGCTGTTTGTGTTAAAAATTGTAATTGTGAGTCTTGTGAACTTTATTGTTTACTGCCGGACCCTGACGTGAGAGGACGCTGGCGCTATTTGTTCGCCACTTCTCCGTCAGGACAGTTCGTTTATTTGTTTTTATGTCTTGACTGTTTTTGTAAAGCGTCTTTCAGCATCTGGAAAAGCGCTATAAAAAATAAATGTTTATTATTATTATTATTATTATTATATCTTCCTAATAGACTTGCGCTTAGTTTCCTGACTGCTCCTTGGCCACACTCTGACTCACCTGCAATCCATCTCTCTCCATGACCGGATATCTGACATATCTTGCTGGAAGGCACCTTGTCATGATTAGCTACATTAATGCCACTCTGCAAATGCAAGTGGTTGTTCTTGGCTTCAAATGTATAATTATTTTGAACTGCAGGGCAACCACAAATACAAACAAGCTCGAGCAGTCCTGGATGATGAACAGGCACTGTGTCACGGGAAGTCTCAATATTGAAAGTTGCAACAGAACCAAAAACGAAATCAGGAGTGTATAAAATGTCCTTGATATCCTGTTGTAAAGATCATAAGTGATAGGAGTAAAATAGGGCCCTTCGGCCCATCAAATCTACTCCACCATTCAATCATGGCTGATCTATTTCTCCCTCCTAACCCCATTCTCCTGCCTTCTCCCTATAACCTCTGACACCTGAACTAATCAGGAATCTACCTATCTCTTCCTTAAATATATCCACTGACTTTGCCTCCACAATCGTCTGTGGCAAAGAATTCGACAGATTCACCACCCTGTGGATAAAGCTCTGCCTTCTCCGCGAGTTACTAACTGATGAATCAATACCTTGTCATTTCTCTGTCCATCATTTTTAATGAGGATCTTGATCTGAAACATCGACGGTGTATTTCCCTCCACAGATGCCAACTGACCCACTGAGTTCCTCCAACAGTTTTTTTTAAACTTCAAAGACATATTTATATGTTGAAAGACTGGAGCGACTAGGCTTGTATACACTGGAATTTAGAAGGATGAGAGGAGATCTTATCGAAACGTATACGATTATTAAGGGGTTGGACACGTTAGAGGCAGGAAACATGTTCCCAATGTTGGGGGAGTCCAGAACAAGGGGCCACAGTTTAAGAATAAGGGGTAGGCCATTTAAAACTGAGATGAGGAAAAACTTTTTCAGTCAGAGAGTTGTGAATCTGTGGAATTCTCTGCCTCACAAGGCAGTGGAGGCCAATTCTCTGAATGCATTCAAGAGAGAGCTGGATAGAGCTCTTAAGGATAGCGGAGTGAGGGGGTATGGGGAGAAGGCAGGAACGGGGTACTGATTGAGAATGATCAGCCATGATCACATTGAATGGCGGTGCTGGCTCGAAGGGCCGAATGGTCTCCTCCTGCACCTATTGTCTATTATCTGAACATGATCACATTGAATGGCGGTACTGGCTCGAAGGGCCGAATGGCCTACTCCTACACCTATTGTCTATAAACCCAATAACATGAACATTGAATTCTCCAATTTCAGGTACACCAGCCCCCTTAACACTCTCCTCCCCATCTGACTTGTTACATGCCCCTGTGTGAATTATGTCGCTCCTCCTCTATCTGATTCCTCATCTGCCTCATTTCTCTCCAAACATCATCTGCTCATTTCTCCCTACAGATGCTGTCTGTCCTCTCGCACTTTGTTTTTTGCTCAAGATTCTGGCATCCTGTGTCTCGAGGCTTCAATTCAAGTTGGTATGTAAGCTGCATCACCAAGACAAAAAGCTGTGCATGCATAAAACGCTGCCCTTTCCCAATCCGTCACGTCCAATGGGTGGAAAGGTTTTAACCTAAAATGTCGAATATCCATTTTCCTCCATAGATGCTGCCTGACCGGCTGAGTTCCTTTACAGATTGTTTAAAAAAAAACTTTAAATGGTATATTCATCTGAAGAGCTCCTGCAGTCGCAGGACATCCAAGCATAGTGGAATCCTCCTGTGCACTGTTTCACCCACACCCTCCACAGCCCCAGTGGCTGTCGGTTACTGTTACAGCACCCTCAATGTTTGGAGATGTCTTCCTCTGCCCCCAAGTGGCTTCAGGTTATTATTGCAAGGAACCAAATTCTTCCCTGATATAGTATATTGATCTGAAACGTTGACAATTCCTTTCTCCCCACAAATGCTGCTCGACCTGCTGAGTTCCTCCTGCAGATTGTTTGTTGCTCCAGATTCCAGCATCTATCTACTCTTGTATTTAGAAACTCTTCCTATTAAACAGTACAGCACAGGAACATGCCCTTCATCCCATCTGTGCCGAACATGAGGCCAGTTTAAACTGATCTTGTTTGCCTGCACGTGATCCATATCCCTCAACTCCCTGCATGTCCATGTTCCCAAAGCCTCTTAGTTTATCTGGCTCCATGTCCAAGCTTGGCAGCGCGATCCAAGCACCCACAAACCTCTGTGTATACAAAATATCCGGGACATCTCTTCACACCTTAAAGCTACGACCTCTTATCATACCCTCACCTTAAAGCTACGACCTGTTATCTTTGACATTTCCACTGGGAAAAAAAGGTCTATCTAAAGAAAAGACACAAAGTGCTGGTGTAGCTCAGCAGGTCAGGCAGCATCTCTGGAGAACATAGAATGGTGACATTATGGGTCAGGAGCCTTCTTCAGACTCTGAAAATCTTTATAGAGTCCTGCCACCTCAGGACAGGCACAGCAAAATCCTCCTGTGCCCTGTTTCACCCACACCCTCCACAGCCCCCATTGCTGTTGGTTGCTCTTACAGCAGCCGGTGTGGTTGCAGCCTCAATGTTTGGAAGTGGCTTCTTCTGCCCCGCAGTGGTTACACACATTATTGCAAAGATCCAATTCTCTGTTGAATTGACTTCAGTTGAAATTGGTATCTGAGCTATGACAAGTGGAATGAAATCATCATCGAATCAAAAAGCTGCACAGATTGAAAATTAGAAATATAAACTCCGAGAAACATAGGACAGATAATATCTGCGGAGTGAGGAACATACTAATGTTTCAAGTTATAGCCTTTCACCAGATCTGAGGATATCAGATGTAATTTTTTATGAACAAATCGGGCAGCAGGAAAACATTCCATCTGACTGTGACCTCCACTGTCCATAGTGACCAAGAGCCCACGGGAAAAAAATCCCTGATCAAAGACATAATTACATTCTATGTGAGTGCGACAGATTATCCATGTATCCTTGACTAGACAATATGTTTTAAAATGTTTGTCCATACCATTCCTTTCTGATGTTTCTCCACTGCTGCTCAGCTGAGTGGGGCCACATTCACCTCCTTCGATGATTAGCCACACACACACTTAAAATGTCTTCTCTTCTCTGTCTGCACTATTCTTGTAGAGATTGAGTCGGAATCACACATAAACTCACATAATTTGCAATTAGTTGCACTGGAAAAGTACAGATATGTACTGATTTGTCGTTTGGGAAAATTTATCTTCACAAGTTTAAGGAGTCGGTCTATTTATACATTCGACGGGCTCGGGGCCACAATATTAAACCAGTTGCGATGTAGGAATGGTTAAGGATATAATTGATACTTGTCCTATTAAATTTACACATCCAAGACCCCGACATTCCCGTGTTTTGCCATGTATTCATTCTTAAGTGATTCCTGAAGTTGATCCCCATGCATATGACAGTCCAGTTCTAGTGACTAGAAAGATTGTTACTAATTTAAACCTGTAGTTCTGTGTCTTACTCCTTCTCCACATTGAAAAGTTGAAGAGTGCGGAAAAAGAAAGCGAGGCAGGAAAGGCCAGGTGGGGGGGGGGGGGGGGGGTGTGTTTATTGAACCATAATCATTGGTGACTCGGGTCTCAATTCCATCTCTCAAGGATGTCACAGCCAAAGGCCGTGAATGGAGGTGCCCTCTGGCCTCCAGTGGTGCAGGTGAGTACTGCAAGGAACCAAATCATTATTGTCAAATTGGGTTCAGTACAGAAAAACTAAGTGCAGGATGAACTCAGCATCTGGAGAGAAGTTCACAGATGACATCTCCGGTTGGGAGACTTGGGGCGGTACAGTGGTAGAGCTGCTGCCTCACAGTGCCAGAGTTCTGAGTTCAATCCTGACCTCGGGTACTGTCTGTACGTAGGAAACCTGGGTGCTCCGGTTTCCTCTCACATTTCAAAAATGTGCAGGTTTCTAGGTTAATTAGCTTCTGTAAATTGTCCACATGTGTGTAGAACAGAACTAGTGTACAGGCGATCATTGATTTGCGTGGATTTCGTGGGCGAAGTGCCTGTTTCCTCGCTGTATTTCTAAAACGAATAACTTCTTGTGGCACACGGAGTAGAGGGATGAAACTTGGTAAAGAGTGAAGGTAAGAGGTGGGGCACCAATCAGCGATCGTGGAATCATCTTAAGAGGAATAGTTGGCAGTTGGATAGGATAGCGAGAAAAGGTGGAAGTGAATTGGAGGCAAAAGGATGCAGATGTGGAATCAGATACAGAAGGAAGAGGAAGAGTGAAGTAAAACAGGAGGAAGGGATTAGGGATAAGGAACGAGCGGAAAAAAGAGAAAATTGGAGAGACATAGTAGGTTGCACTCTGTCCACATTGTCTGCTGGAGCTCCCAGTTGCAAGCCATTTTAATTCCCCTTCCCATTCCCATACTAACCTTTCAGTGCTCGGCCTCCTCCATTATCAGAGTGAGGACACACGTAACTGAAAGAAAAGCACCTCATATTCACTTGGATAGCCTACAACCCAATGATACAAACATTGAATTCTCCAATTTCAGTACACCAACCCCCCTAACACTCTCCTCCCCATCTAACTTGTTACACGCACGCCCCTGTGCGAATTATGTCACTCCTCCTCTGTCCGATTCCACATCTGCCTCATTTCTCTCCAAACATTATCTGCCCATTTCTCTCCACAGATGTTGTCTGTCCTGCTAAGTTCCTCTAGCACTTTGTTTTTTGGTCAAGATTCGGCATCTGCATCTGCATCTGCATTGTTTCTCGGGGCTTCAGTTGAAGTTGGTATCTAAGCTGCATCACCAAGACAAAAAGCTGTACATGTATAAAATCCTGCCCTTTCCCAATCCGTCACTTCCAATGGGTGGAAAGGTCTTAACCTAAAATGTGGAATATTCATTTCCCTCCACAGGTGCTGCCTGACATGCTGAGTTCCTCCAGCAGATTGTTTTAAAAAAAAATTTCAGTGGCACATTCAACTGAAGAGTTCCTGCAGTTTCAGAACATCCAAGCACAGTGGAATCCTCCTGTGCACTGTTTCACCCACACCCTCCACAGCCCCAGTGGCTGTCGGTTACTGTTACAGCACCCTCAATGTTTGGAGATGTCTTCCTCTGCCCCCAAGTGGCTTCAGGTTATTATTGCAAGGAACCAAATTCTTCCCTGATACAGTATATTGATCTGAAACGTTGACAATTCCTTTCTCCCCACAAATGCTGCTCGATCTGCTGAGTTCCTCCTGCAGATTGTTTGTTGCTCCAGATTCCAGCATCTATCTACTCTTGTATTTAGAAACTCTTCCTATTAAACAGTACAGCACAGGAACATGCCCTTCATCCCATCTGTGCCGAACATGAGGCCAGTTTAAACTGATCTTGTTTGCCTGCACGTGATCCATATCCCTCAACTCCCTGCATGTCCATGTTCCCAAAGCCTCTTAGTTTATCTGGCTCCATGTCCAAGCTTGGCAGCGCGATCCAGGCACCCACAAACCTCTGTGTATACAAAATATCCTGGATATCTCTTCACACCTTAAAGCTACGACCTCTTATCGTACCCTCACCTTAAAGCTACGACCTCTTATCTTTGACATTTCCACTGGGAAAAAAGGTCTATCTAAAGAAAAGACACAAAGTGCTGGAGTAGCTCAGCAGGTCAGGCAGCATCTCTGGAGAACATAGAATGGTGACATTATGGGTCAGGAGCCTTCTTCAGACTCTGAAAATCTTTATAGAGTCCTGCCACCTCAGGACAGGCACAGCAAAATCCTCCTGTGCCCTGTTTCACCCACACCCTCCACAGCCCCCATTGCTGTTGGTTTTACTTACAGCAGCCGGTGTGGTTGCAGCCTCAATGTTTGGAAGTGGCTTCCTCTGCCCCGCAGTGGTTACACACATTATTGCAAAGATCCAATTCTCTGTTAAATTGACTTCAGTTGAAATTGGTATCTGAGCTATGACAAGTGGAATGAAATCATCATCGAATCAAAAAGCTGCACAGATTGAAAATTAGAAATATAAACTCCGAGAAACATAGGACAGATAATATCTGCGGAGTGAGGAACATACTAATGTTTCAAGTTATAGCCTTTCACCAGATCTGAGGATATCAGATGTAATAGTTTATGAACAAATCGGGCAGCAGGAAAACATTCCATCTGACTGTGACCTCCACTGTCCATAGTGACCAAGAGCCCACGGGAAAAAAATCCCTGATCAAAGACATAATTACATTCTATGTGAGTGTGACAGATTATCCATGTATCCTTGACTAGACAATATGTTTTTAAATGTTTGTCCATACTATTCCTTTCTGATGTTTCTCCACTGCTGCTCAGCTGAGTGGGGTCACATTCACCTCCTTCAATGATTAGCCACACACACACTTAAAATGTCTTCTCTTCTCTGTCTGCACTATTCTTGTAGAGATTGAGTCGGAATCACACATAAACTCACATAATTTGCAATTAGTTGCGCTGGAAAAGTACAGATATGTACTGATTTGTCGTTTGGGAACATTTATCTTCACAAGTTTAAGGAGTCGGTCTACTTATACATTCGACCGGCTCGGGACCACAATATTAAACCAGTTGCAACGTAGGACTGGTTAAGGATGTAATTGACACTTGTCCTATTAAATTTACACATCCAAGACCCCGACATTCCCGAGTTTTGCCATGTATACATTCTTAAGTGATTCCTGAAGTTGGCCCCCACGCATATGACAGTCCAGTTCTAGTGACAATCACTCCATGTGAGCAAGTTCTTCAAAGTCCAAAGAATGTTACTAATTTAAACCTGTAGTTCTGTGTCTTACACCTTCTCCACATTGAAAAGTTGAGGAGTGCGGAAAAAGAAAGCGAGGCAGGAAAGGCCGGGTTTTGGGGAAGGTGTGGGGTGGGGGGGTTATTGAACCATAATCATTGGTGACTCAGGTCTCAATTCCATCTCTCAAGGATGTCACAGCCAAAGGCCATGAATGGAGGTGCCCCGCTGGCCTCCAGTGGTGCAGGTGAGTACTGCAAGGAACCAAATCATTATTGTCAAATTGGGTTCAGTACAGAAAAACGAAGTGCTGGATGAACTCAGCATCTGGAGAGAAGTTCACAGACGACATCTCCGGTTGGGAGACTTGGGGCGGTACAGTGGTACAGTGGTAGAGCTGCTGCCTCACAGTGCCAGAGATACGAGTTCAATCCTGACCTCGGGTACTGTCTGTACGTAGGAAACCTGGATGCTCCGGTTTCCTCTCACATTTCAAAAATGTGCAGGTTTCTAGATTAATTAGCTGCTGTAAATTGTCCCCATGTGTGTAGAATAGAACTAGTGTACGGGCGATCATTGATTGGCGTGGACTTCGTGGGCGAAGGGCCTGTTTCGTCGCTGCACCTCTAATACGAATAACTTCTTCTGGCACACGGAGTAGAGGGATGAAACTTGGTAAAGAGTGAGGGTAAGAGGTGGGGCAACAATCAGCGATCGTGGAATCATCTTAGGAGGAATAGTTGGCAGTTGGATAGGATAGCGAGAAAGGCTGGAAGTGAATTGGAGGCAAAAGGATGCAGATGTGGAATCAGATACAGAAGGAAGAGGAAGAGTGAAGTAAAACAGGAGGAAGGGATTGGGGATAAGGAACGAGTGGAAAAAAGAGAACATTGGAGAGACATAGTAGGTTGCACTCTGTCGACATTGTCTGCTGGAGCTCCCAGTTGCAAGCCATTTTAATTCACCTTCCCATTCCCATACTAACCTTTCAGTGCTCGGCCTCCTCCATTATCAGAGTGAGGACACACGTTGTAGTGAGTCCAAAACGAGCGTTATTATCAAAAGCTTTATTCTTGGTAAAAACCGTGACAAGGCGCAACGCACTTACTTTGGACACACACTACTTAACTACTAATATAATCTAATCTCATCTCTCCAGTTTGGCGCCAGACACAACTATACCTCGCGCTCCTACACCACGTGACCCGTTAGCCCAACCGAGGGTTCGAGACCCCCCCGCTAATCCGTATGTCCCTACATGACCCCCCCCAGAACCCTCGAAACCATACCTCACGGGTGCCCGGACCTCCATCCCGGAACGCGTACGGAGGGGGGAAACCGATACCGCCAATGTGACGGAAGGCGGGGAGGCCGCCGCCGCCGGAGGCGATGGAGGGGCCACGGAAGCGGAGGGCGTAGGCGACGGAGAGCGCTTGATCGGGAACGGCGGCCCGGGCCCAACCATAGGCGGCGGGGGGCCGAGAGGTGGCAAACAAGGCGCCGCTGGCGGGACCAGTGGGGCGGCCATAGGCCGGCCCCTGCGCGGCGGCTGGGCCACCGACACAGGGAGGTCCTTGTCCAAATGGGCCGGCTTGAGCCGGGATACCGAAACGAGCTCCTGGCGATTACCCACCCGCAAGGTGAAAGTGACAGCCCCTCTTTTAAGTACCTAGAACGGGCCCTGATAAACCGGCCGAAGAAGGGGGCGGTGGGCATCTTTCCGAAGGAACACGAAATCGCAGTCCCGCAAGTCCGACGGGACGTGGACTGCCATGCTTCCGTGCCTGGAGGTCGGGACTGGAGCCAGAGAACCCACCCGTGCCCGGAGGGAACCCAACACCGACGTAACGGGCGGCGGCAAGGCGGAGGCGAAAGGGAGAATGTAACCCGGCACCCGCAGGGGCGAACCGTAGACGAGCTCGGTCGAGGATGTGCCTAGCACGGCCTTTGGGGCCGTACGAATGCCGAGGAGGACCCAAGGCAGCTGGTCAGCCCAATCGTAGCCGGTCAATCGGGCACAGAGGGACGCCTTCAGCTGCCGATGGAAACGCTCCACCATCCCGTTGGATTGGGGATGGTAGGCGGTGGTCTGCTGTAAATGAGACCCATACAACTGTGCCAGCGCGGCCCAGAGGGAGGAGGTGAACTGGGCTCCCCGATCTGTGGTGATGATAGCCGGTACGCCGAAACGGGCCACACAATGCAACGCCAGGGCTCGTGCACAGGAGGCCGCCGAGGTGTCCGACAATAGGAGCGCCTCCGGCCAATGTGTAAACCGATCCACCACCGTCAACAGATGAGTATAACCCCTGGAATAGGGCAATGGACCCACCAAATCCACGTGGATGTGGAAAAAACGGACTGGGGGAACCTCGAATCTCTGGTATGGGGCCGGACATGGCGATGAACTTTGGAGGTCTGGCACGGAATACAGGCCCGTGCCCAGGCCGCCACCTGCTTCCGCAGGCCGTGCCAGACAAACCGGGCGGCCACAATGGCCAAAGTCGCCCTGATGGACGGATGTGCCAGGCCATGAATAGCCTCAAAACCCTTACGCCGCAGGGCGGCAGGCACCACCGGGCGAGGGCGTGGAAGGGAAACGTCACACCACAACTTGGTACCTGTGGGGCCACACGCCACCTGCGCCAAATGCAGTCCCGAGGCTGTGGAGGTGTACACCCCGGCCGTTTTTTCCAGGCGCTGAGCCTCCGCTAGCTCCTGGAAATCCACCTGTCCTCCTACCACGGCCACGGAGGGAATGGCCGGCCGGGACAGGGCATCAGCAACAGCATTAAGCCTACCCGCAATATGATGGACATCGGTGGTAAACTCCAAAATTAGGGTGAGGTGCCGCTGCTGGCGAGCCGACCACAGATCAGAAACCTTAGCAAAAGCGAATGTCAGAGGTTTGTGATCCGTGTAGGCCACAAACGAACGGCCTTCCAAAAAATAACGGAAGTGGCGGACTGCTAAATAGAGGGCCAGGAGTTCCCTATCAAACGTACTATATTTGAGCTCGGCTCGCGATAGCTGCCGGCTGAAAAACGCCAGGGGCTGCCATTGACCTTCGACCTGCTGCTCCAAAACCCCACCTACCGCCACGTCTGAGGCGTCCACCGTCAGCGCCGTGGGGGCGGAGGAGCGCGGGTGCACCAGCATGGTGGCGTTGGCGAGGGCCTGTTTGACCGCGACAAAAGCCGTCTCTGCAGCTGCGGACCACGCCAACTCAGCGGGGTTACCCGCGAGGCATTGAAAAAGGGGGCGCATGACCCGAGCTGCAGCAGGCACGAACCGGTGATAAAAGTTCACCATGCCCACGAATTCCTGCAAACCCTTGATGGTAGTAGGGCGTGGAAAAGAGCGGACCGCTTCCACCTTAGCTGGCAAGGGAGTGGCACCGGCCGATGTAACCCGGTGACCCAAAAAATCTACCACCGACAGGCCGAATTGGCATTTGGCTGGGTACAGAATCAGGCCGTGGTCCTGCAGCCTCTGGAATATAGTGCGGAGATGGACTAAGTGCTCCTGGACCGAACGGCTGGCAATCAAAATGTCCTGGACTCGAAGGACAGGGACATAGCCCTTTTACCGTAAGTGCGGATGGGGCTACCGTTCACCGCAATGAGGGGCGGCCCCTTCCCCCCCGCTTGAACTTCACAGTCATAGGGGGGCACAATACTCACAACCGCTCCCGTTTCCACTAGAAAAACAATCCCGGTACCTTGGTCCGTCGCGTAGAGGCGGCAATTACGGCCAATCGAAACTGCCTCTACATTCGATCGGCCCAGGCATTTCTCGGAAACGCACACGGGCCTCTGCAGTTTCGGGCTTCACCGCCCCACCGCCGATGGAAGAAACACCAGCCGCGCCTATTCGGCCCTGTTGCTTGAGCCCGCGACCAATAAACATGTTCCGCAGCCCCTTCTTGGCTGGCCGACTGCGAAATAGCGGCCGATCCGTCGCTCTCTCGGCTGCTCCACCGACTGCCGCTGGGCCTCGAGACCCGATTAACCGAGTCGTCTCGGGTGTGCCGCTCCCTGACGAGCGCGTCGGCTTTCTCGGCGAACGCTACCGGATCTTCAAACGAGACGTCGGCCAACACTAGCCTGTCGTCCCGGGGTAGTTTCTCCCGAAATGCCGCTTCAAAAACCATACACGGCTGATGGTCGCCCACCAAGGTCAGCATCTCGGTCATCAACTCCGACGGCAGCCGCTGCCCCAGCTCTGGTAAATGGAGGAGCTTCAGAGCCCGCTGGTTCTGGCTCCAGCCGAAAGTCCTCAGTAGGAGCCTCTTGAGCCCCACGTACTGCTCCGTTTGGGGTGGACTGGTCAGGTATTGACTGACCCGCGCAGCCACCTCCGCCTGCAGACAGCTCACCAGGTGATGGAACTTCTCCTGGTCGCTCTCCACCTTCTTAATATGGAACTGTGATTCCGCCTGCACAAACCACAGGTGCGGCTGATGGGCCCAGAACGGCGGTAGGTGAACCTCGCCCGCGCTCGGTCCCACCTGTGACATTCTGCGTGTTCGTTTCAGATCTTACGTTCGGGGTCACCAATGTAGTGAGTCCAAAATGAGCGTTATTATCAAAAGCTTTATTCTTGGTAAAAACCGTGACAAGGCGCAACGCACTTACTTTGGACACACACTACTTAACTACTAATATAATATAATCTCATCTCTCCAGTTTGGCGCCAGACACAACTATACCTCGCGCTCCCGCACCACGTGACCCGTTAGTCCAACCGAGGGTTCGAGACCCCCCGCTAATCCGTATGTCCCTACAACGTAACTGAAAGAGCACCTCATATTCACTTGGATTGCCTACAACCCAATGATACAAACATTGAATTCTCCAATTTCAGTACACCAAGCCCCCTAACACTCTCCTCCCCATCTAACTTGTTACACGCACGCCCCTGTGCGAATTATGTCACTCCTCCTCTATCCGATTCCTCATCTGCCTTATTTCTCCCACACATTATCTGCCTATTTCTCTCCACAGATGTTGTCTGTCCTGCTAAGTTCCTCCAGCACTTTGTTTTTTGCTCAAGATTCGGCATCTGCATCTGCATCTGCATTGTTTCTCGGGGCTTCAGTTCAAGTTGGTATCGAAGCTGCATCACCAAGACAAAAGGCTGTACATGGCTGACAAAAGGCGGCCTGACCGGCTGAGTTCCTCCAGCAGATTGTTTAAAAAAAATATTTCAGTGGCACATTCATCTGAAGA
>NC_135968.1:3459508-3484943 GCF_053455715.1 Rhinoraja longicauda
CCCTCCTCCTCCCCCCCACTCACTATCGCTCTCCTTGTTCAGGACCAGGGGAGTCTTGTCGTTGTAGCTGGCGGCCATGACACCTGGCGAGGGAAGAGGGGAGAGGTCAAGGGGAGACTAGTAGCTTCCCCCTCCCCCCCCCCCACCGCACTCTCCCCTCTCCCCCCTCCTCCCCCTCCCAATCCCCCTCCTCCCCTCTCCTCCCCCCTCCTCCCCCTCCCAATCCCCCTCCTCCCCTCTCCTCCCCCCTCCTCCCCCTCCCCTCCCCCTTTCCCTCTACTCCATTCCCCTGAATCCCCCCTTATCCTCCCTCCCCCTCCTCCCCCCTCCTCCCTCCCCCTCCTCCCCCCTCCCTCCCCCCTCCTCCCCCCCTCCCTCCCCCCTCCTCCCTCCCCCCTCCCTCCCCCCTCCCTTCCGAGGAGATAGATTAAAACTTTAAAATGTGAATAACTTTAAAAGTATAACACCGATCTCAATGAAACTCCTTCCATTCGCACCAAAGGAACGACGGTCAGTAAGTTGGGCCTAACATTGTCAGTATATCGATGGGCCAAACGCAGGCGGGTGGGACTAGTGTAGATGGGGGCATGTTGGGCGGTGTGGGCAAGTTGGGCCGAAGGGCCTGTTTCCGCGCTGTGTGATTAGACAATAGACAATAGGTGCAGGAGGAGGCCATTCGGCCCTTCGAGCCTGTACGCACCGCCATTCAATGTGATCATGGCTGATCAGCCTCAATCAGTACCCGTTCCTGCCTTCTCCCCATACCCCCTGACTCCTCTATCCTTAAGAGCTCCATCTATCTCTCTAGATTCTAGACTTTGGAGTCTAGACTTTGGATCAGTGCGGGTGTCAGGGGTTACGGGGAGAAGGCAGGAGGGTGGGGTTAGGAGGGAGAGATAGATCAGCCATGATTCAATGGCGGAGTGGACTCGATGGGCCGAATGGCCTCATTCCGCTCCTATCACTGATGAACATGGACCATGCCTGGGCCTGCTGTGGGTGGTTTGGGCAAGGTCTCGGCCTGGTGAATGTGGGGGGTTATCCCCCCCTCCTCACTCTACAAAGCTGAGACTGAGGGCAGGGGCTTTATGGTGGGGGGGGAGGTATATCTCAGACCCCTCCCCCACCCCTCCCACGGCCCCAACCGGGGGTTACTGGAACTACTGGGCCACTGGTTGGTATCTCTCCCCCTCCCCTCTCATCCCCCCTCCCCTCTCAACCCCCCCCCCCTCCCCTCTCATCCCCCCTCCCCTCATCCCCCCCTCCCCTCTCATCCCCCTCCCCTCTCATCCCCCCTTTCTCCCCCCCTCCCCTCTCATCCCCCCCTCCCCTCTCATCCCCCTCCCCTCTCATCCCCCCTCCCCTCATCCCCCCCTCCCCTCTCATCCCCCCTTTCTCCCCCCCTCCCCTCTCATCCCCCTCCCCTCTCATCCCCCTCCCCTCTCATCCCCCCTCCCCTCTCATCCCCCCCTCCACTCTCATCCCCCCCTCCCATCTCATCCCCCTTCCCTCACCCCCTGCCTCCTCCTCCCCCCTCCTCTTGCCCCCCTCTCTCTCGCCCCCTCGCTCCCCCTCCTTCTTGGTCACCCCCTCCCCTCCTCTCGCCCCCCCCCCCTCCCTACCTCTCCGCTGTCCCCCGAGACTCTGGGGGGAGGGAGGGGGGGGGACGTGAAGTCATAAATACCCCCCCCAAACCTCACTTCCTGTGTCAGAGGGGAACCCCAAACCCCCTCCCCCACCCGATAGGACAAGGGTTTTGACGGGGGGTGGGAGAGACCGGGGGGGGGAGAGACGGGGGAGGGTGAGAGACGGGGGGGGGGGAAGACGGGGGGGGGGGGAGAGGAGGGGGTTAGCGAACAGCGGGAGGGGATGACGAGAGAGATAGAGGAGAGGGGATTGATGTGTGTGGGGAAGGGGGGGAGAGAGGAGGCTGCCTCTCTCTCTCTCTCTCTCTCTCTCTCTCTCTCTCTCTCTCTCTCTCACACCCTCCTATTTAGTTTCTAGTTTAGTTGAGAGATACCGTGCGAAAACAGGCCCAAATCCCTCCAAACCTGCCCTAGTAGTAGTTGCTACGGACTGGGCCTATAGTCTAGGTGAGTGTTGTGGAGCAGAGGGATCTAGGAGCGCAGGTACACAGTTCCCCTGAAAGTGTGGTGTCACAGGTAGACAGGTGAGTGTTGTGGAGCAGAGGGATCTAGGAGCGCAGGTACACAGTCCCCTGAAAGTGTGGTGTCACAGGTAGACAGGTGAGTGTTGTGGAGCAGAGGGATCTAGGAGCGCAGGTACACAGTCCCCTGAAAGTGTGGTGTCACAGGTAGACAGGTGAGTGTTGTGGAGCAGAGGGATCTAGGAGTATTGAGTATAGATTTGGGATGTTCTGTTACAGATGTACAACTCACCCCACACGTGGGAAGGATGTCATTTATCTGTAGACTGGTGTGGTCTTTGACTTTGACAGCATGCAACAAAAGGCTTTCTTTTCACTGTACCTCGGTACACATGACAATAAACTAAACCTCTCTCTCCCCTCCCATCTCCCCTCACTCACCCCTCTCTCTCACTGCCTTCCCCATCTCTCCCTCCCTCTCTCTTCCCCTTTTCCCACTCTTCCCGCCCCTCTCTCCCTTAACGCTAGGGGTTGCCAACTATCTCACTCCCAAATAAGGGACACTAGGTGACCTCACCGCCCCCGCGCCCCACGTGACCTCAGCCAGCCAGCGGCCACGTGCTCCCGCTCCACCGATGGCGGCCGCCCGGGCCGGGAGGCGGGTTGCTAGGGCAACCTCCGCTAGGCGGCGCCCGGGCCTCCAGGCCTACAGTGTCCGGACTTAGTGTCCGGACCTACACTGTCCGGGCCTACACTGTCCGGGCCTACACTGTCCGGACCTACAGTGTCCAGGCCTACACTGTCCGGGCCCACAGTGTCTGGGCCTACACTGTCCGGGCCTACAATGTCCGGACTTAGTGTCCGGGCCTACACTGTCCGGGCCTACACTGTCCGGGCCGACACTGTCCAGGCCTACACTGTCTGGGCCTACAGTGTCCGGGCCTACAGTGTCTGGGCCTACACTGTCCGGGCCTACAGCGCCCCCCCGGGCCTACACTGTCCGGGCCTACAGTGTCCAGGCCTACAGTATCCGGGCCTACAGCGTTCAGGCCTACAGCGCCCCCCGGGCCACTGCGGCCCCCGGGCCTACGGTGTCCAGGCCTACAGCGGCCCCCGGGCCTTCAGTGTCCCCCGGGACAGTAGAAACGCATGCTACAGGCTGCTGCTGTTTCTCGTCTGCAGCTCAGTGTTCAATACCATCATCCCCTCCTGGCTGGTCACCTGCTCCATAGAAACATAGAAAATAGGTGCAGGAGTAGGCCATTCGGCCCTTCGAGCCTGTACGCACCACCATTCAATATGATCATGGTTGATCATCCAACTCAGTATCCCGTACCTGCCTTCTCTCCATACCCCCTGATCCCTTTAGCCACAAGGGCCACATCTAACTCCCTCTTAAATATAGCCAATGAACCGGCCTCAACTACCTTCTGTGGCAGAGAATTCCACAGACTCACCACTCTCTGTGTGAAGAAATGTTTTCTCATCTCGGTCCTAAAAGACTTCCCCCTTATCCTTAAGCTGTGACCCCTGGTTCTGGACTCCCCCAACATCGGGAACAATCTTCCCGCATCTAGCCTCTCCAACCCCTTAAGAATTTTATATGTTTCTATAAGATCCCCCCTCAGTCTTCTAAATTCCAGCGAGTACAAGCCCAGTCTATCCAGTCTTTCTTCATATGTCTCTCTCTCGCGTTTGGTTCACAGACCGGCCAGCCGCCCGCCATTGTAGCGAGCAGGAAGAGTCTGTGTTCCACGTCTACATGGTGCCATTGTGGTTGCAGCCCGTTCCAATATCTTAAAGGGGCTGCTCTTTGTCTCCTGGCTGCACTTCACACCCACCAGTCCCTTCTTTGGACACCCTGTGCGTTGGATGGAGAGGGTAGAGCCGAAGATGTCCTGGTTGGGCTGCTCCTGGGCCTGGCCAAGATGGCCGTTCGCGTGTCACGGCGCCAGGCGGAAGAATCTGTGGAATTCTCCGCCTCAGAAGGCAGTGGAGGCCAATTCTCTGAATGCATTCAAGAGAGAGCTAGATAGAGCTCTTAAGGATAGCGGAGTCAGGGGGTATGGGGAGAAGGCAGGAACGGGGTACTGATTGAGAATGATCTGCCATGATCACATTGAATGGCGTGGCGTACAGGCTCGAAGGGCCGAATGGCCTCCTATTGTCTATTGTCTAAGAGGGCTTTGCCTGCCCCTTTTTCAGGGTTACCGGTCTGCCCGCGCCCGGGTGGGGTTAGAGAGGGCACACTGGGGGATTCCCGTGACCGCTGGGCACGGGGGGGGGGGGAATGCACGGTGGCGCAGCAGTAGAGTTGCTGCCTTACAGCGAATGCAGCGACGGAGACCCGGGTTTGATCCCGACTACGGGTGCTGTCTGTACGGAGTTTGTACCTTCTCCCAGTGAGTTTTCTCCCGGATGCTCCGGTTTCCTCCCACACTCCACAGACGTGCAGATTTGGAGGTTAATTGGCTTGGTATGAATTGTAAATTGTCCCTGCTGTGTGGGTGAGGGACAGCGTCCGGGCCTACAGCGTCCGGGCCTACAGTGGCCCCCGGACCTACACTGTCCGGGCCTACACTGTCCAGGCCTACAGCGTCTCTCGGGCCTAATACGGGGCAAGAGTGGTCCTATACGGGACAAACCAATTTAGCCCAATATTCGGGATGTCCCGGCCAATATGGGACAGTTGGCAACCTCCTAGTCGGTGTGTCACCACGGTTTTGTTTTGTAAGCATTATTTTGTATTGTTCCGCCACCCCTGGCCCCATCCTCAACATCCCTGGGGTCACCAGGCCACAAGGAGACACTGGACGTCAGTAAACAAGACCAATATATGTAATTCTCATTCCAATAAACACATTTTACATGGTTTCCAGGCGGGGAGATGAACCCTGTCTGGAGTTAATCCCAATATCTACATCGTCCGCCAACTTGGTGAGGTTGGGCCAAGATGGCCGCCGCTCAGGGCCGCTCCCTGGGCCGTCCTCGCTTCCGCCTGCGCAGCAGTTCCCGCGCCGCCACCAGGGACACGTAGTAGAAGGTTTCCCAGTATTCCGTGTTGTCCCAGGGCACCGCCATCAAGTCCGAGTCCGACAGGCCTTCCCCTTCCCTCCAGACCACTGCTTCTTCTTCCTGATCTGCTTCCTGTTCCTCTCGGACCATTTCCTGTTCCTCCCGACCTGCTTCCTGTTCCTCCAAATCTGCTTCCTGTCCCTCTCGGCCGACATCCTGCTTCACTCGGCTGGCTTCCTCGTCTTCGTCGTCTGCTTCCTCTATCTCCCCGTCCGTTTCTACTTCCTCCCAGCTCACTTCCTGCCCTTCACTTCCCGCTTCTTGCCCCGCCTGGCCAGTTTCTTGTTTGTCCCGGCCCATTTCCTGTTCATGTCCAGTTTCCTCATGTGTCACTTCCTGTTCCTCACGTCCCGCTTCCTGTTCCTTATGTCCCACTTCCTGTTCCTCTAGGCCCACTTCCTG
Source organism: Rhinoraja longicauda (assembly GCF_053455715.1). Lineage (NCBI taxonomy): Eukaryota > Metazoa > Chordata > Chondrichthyes > Rajiformes > Arhynchobatidae > Rhinoraja > Rhinoraja longicauda. The sequence goes on from NC_135968.1 coordinate 3,465,093, forward strand.
TTCTTCCTGGCCCACTTCCTGTTCCTCTCGCCCAGCTTGCTGTTCCACACGTCCTGCTTCCAGTTCCTCATCACCCACTTCCTGTTCATCCAGCACCGCTTCCTGTTTGACCCGGCTCACTTCCAGCTCATGTGCCGCTTCCTGTTCCTCCCGCCGTGCTTCTTGTTCCCCCCAGTCCGTTTCATTTTCCACCTGGGTCACTTCCTCATCCTCGCTGATCGCTTTGGCTTCCTCTCGGCCCGTTTCTGCTTCCTCTTCCTCCCGACCAGCTTCGTTTTCACTCTGGCCGTCTTCCCTTGCCCAGACGCTCATTTCGTCTTCCTCCTGGCCCGCTTCCTCTTCCCAACACCTGACTTCCTCTTCCTCATGCCAGCCCACTTCCTCTTCCCTCCGGCCCATTTCCTTCTGGCCCACTTCCTCTTCCTCCGTTTCCGGCATCTCCCCGTCCCCCGGCTCTGCCTCACACTGTAGAATGTCCGTATGGAGGGCCGTAGGCTGGGGGGGTGTTGGAGAGAGCCTGGTAAATGAACTGGGCCACCGGGGTCCCACCACGATCTCCGGGCCCTGAAGCCTGTCTGCTAGGTCCGAATCCTCCAGCATGGGCACTGTTTGTAGGCCCTGGAGCCTAACTCCTAGGCCTGGTCGATGAAACCTATCCACTAGGCCTGAATCCTCCACCTTAGGCACTACTTGTAGGCCTTGAAGCGTAACTCCTAAGCCTGGCCCATGAAGCCTATCCACTAGGCCTGAATCCTCAAGCGTAGTAACTGATTGTGGGCCCTGGAGCCTAACCTCTAGGCCTGGCCCCTGAACCCTGTCCACTGTGCCAGGATCCTCCACCTTAGGCACTACTTGTAGGCCCTGAAGCACGACTCCTAGTCCTGGCCCGTGAAGCCTGTCCACTAGGACCAGATCCTCGGGCGTGGTTCCTGGGCCTCGAGTCCTCGTCGCTGAGGTCGAGGCTGAGGCCTCCCCGCCGGTCACCGGGCCCACGTCGGGCCCCGCTGCCCGAGCCTGGGCCCCTGCGGGCGAGGCGGGGTGTCCCCATGCCCCTCGGTCTCCGCCGGGAGGCCGGGCCTCCACCGACAGGCTCCCGGGCATCACGTCGGACCGGATGCTGGGGTCTTGGCCCCTGCTGGGCTGTCTGCTGGGACCCGTGGCCACGTTAAACGGGCTGCTGGGATCTTGAGCTGCGTTTAGCGGGCTGCTGGGATCCGGGGCCGCCTTCTGGAGCCCCCGCAGGTCCAGCAGAGTGGTCCCCAGTGTGCTGGGATCCAGCAGGATGCGAACCATCCGGCCCCCGTCCAGCGCAATGGTCAGCCAGCTGCTGGGATCAGCGGCTGTGGTCAATGTTCTGCTGGGATCAACGGCTATGGTCAACGATCTGCTGGGATCAGGGACTGTGTTCGACGTTCTGCTGGGATCCGGGGCTGTGTTAAATGTTCTACTGGGATCCACCACCCCATTCAACGATCCTCTGGGATCCCAGACTGTATTCGACAGGCTGCTGGGATCCGGGACTGTGTTTGATGTTCTACTGGGATCCAGGACTGTATTCAACGATCTGCTGGGATCCAAGACTGTATTCGACAGGCTGCTGGGATCCGGGACTGTGTTTGATGTTCTACTGGGATCCAGGACAGTATTCAATGATCTGCTGGGATCCGGGGCCGCTCCGGACAGGCTGCTGGGACCCGGGACTGTGTTTGATGTTCTACTGGGATCCAAAACAGTATTCAATGATCTGCTGGGATCTGGGGCCACTCCGGATGGGCTGCTGGGATCCAGGACTGTGTTCAACATTCTGCTGGGATCAGGGGTTGTGTGAAATGTTCTGCTGGGATCAGGGGTTGTATGAAATGTTCTGGGATCAGGGGTTGCTTCAGGCCAGCTGCTGGGATCTGGGTCTGTGTTCAACTTCCTGCTGGAATCCATGACTGCATTCGACATTCTGCTGGGATCCAGGACAGTATTCATTGATCTGCTGGGATCCCACAGCACAAAAGGCCGGCTGCTGGGACCAGTTTCTGTGTTTGACATTCTGCTGGGATCCAAGGCTGTATCCGACGGGCTATTGGGACCTAGGGTGGCACCAGGACGGTTGCTGGGAGCCGGGACTGTGTTAGATATTCTGCTGGGATCTGTGACTGCGTTCAATGATCTGCTGGGACCTGGGACGATGTTCAACATTCTGCTGGGATATAGGGCTGTGTTTGACTTTCTGCTGGGATCAGCAGCTGTGTTAAACGTTCTGCTGGGATCTGAGGTTGCAACAGGCCGGCTGCTGGGATCATGGATTGTGTTCAATGATCTGCTGGGATCCAAGACTGTATCCGATGGGCTACTGGGATCTGGGGCGGCACCAGGCTGGCTGCTGGGATCCAGGGCTGTGCTAATTGTTCTGCTGGGATCCGGGGTTGCAACAGGCCGGCTGCTGGAATCAGGGGCTGTGTTCAATGATCTGCTGGGATCCAGGGCTGTGTTTGACTTTCTCCTGGGATCCAGGGCTGTGTTAAACGTTCTGCTGGGATCTGGGGTTGCAACAGGCTGGCTGTTGGGATCAGGGGCTGTGTTTAATGATCTGCTGGGAGCCAGGATTGTTCCAAGCCGGCTGCTGGGATCCGGATCTGTGTTCAACATTCTGCTGGGATCCATGGCTGACAATCCATGGTTGACGGGGCTGCTGGGATTGCCGAGAGAGAACGGCGCTTCCAATTCCCTGCTGGGATTGGGGGACGGGCTGCTGGGACGCTGGCCGGGTCCACGGGGATCGTCCAAGGGCAACTCCTCGGCAGGATCCAGCATGTTGCCGGGGACCATGCTGGGGCTGGAGCCTGCCCTGCTGGGATGGGCTGTGGGAGACACCTCCTGGAGTTCCACCATGGTCCCGGCGTCCCTGCTGGTCTGATCCGCCGACCGCATCTCTAAGTCCACCTCAGTCCCCACGTCTCTGCTGGAGTTGAGAGTCGCTCTGCTGGGACGGCGCGGGGGCAAGATCTCCTGGAGATCCACCAGGATCCCCACGTCTCTGCTGGTGCTGGGCCCAGCTCTGCTGGGACGCTCGGCCGGCCACATCTCGGGATCCACCAGGGTCCCCACGTCTCTGCTGGAGCCGGGCTCAGCTCTGCTGGGTTTGCCCGCGGACGGATGCCCATCAAGGTCCAATACCCTGGCCCCCAGGTCTCTGCTGGTGCTGGGGCCGTCTCTGGTGTGTCTGCTGGGGTATCCGGAGGCTGGGGTGACGCGGGACCCCGGCTCCCTGCTGGTTTCGGGGCTGGTGTGTCTGCTGGGATAGCCCACGGCCGGTGCCTCCTGGAGGTCCCATGCCTGACTGCTGGTCTTGGAGCTCGCCTGTCTGCTGGTCTGGCTCCAGAATAGTATCTCCTCGTGGTCCTGCAGGCCCTGTCCGCCCCTGCTGGTGTCGGGGGCTTTTCTGCTGGGATGGAGGGCGGGTGGCCTGGCGACGAGCTCGTCTTTGCTGCTGGGTTGCCATGGGAGACCCGCCGCCTCCCTGCTGGTGTCGGCGTCATCTCTGCTGGGAAATCCTGGGAACGGTGTGACCTGAGGCTCCACGTCCCTGCTGGAAATGGGGCTGCCGTGTCTACCGGGATCTCCCAAGGATGGGGTCACCCAGAGGCCCAGCACATCAGCCCTGCTGGGATCGGTGCCACTCTGTCTGCTGGGATTCCCTGGTGACCGCATTCCCTGCAGGACCGCCACCTCTCTGCTGGTCTGCCCGCTGGGATTCCCCAAGGCCGACCCCCCCTGGAGCTCTAGCCGATTAGCCCTGCTGGTGTCCAGGCTGGTTTTCGCCTTCCTGCTGGTGCCGGGACCTTCTCTACTGGGATGCCACGTGGCAGGCGTCTGCTGGGGCCCCGCCGACTCCCTGCTGGCGAGACTGGCGCGTCTGCTGATCGCTCCCGAGACTACGGCCTGGCCTGCGGTGTTCATGTCTCTGCTGGTGTCCAGGCTGCTGGGTCTGCTGGTCGTCCGGAAGTCCACCAGGACTCTGCTGCTGGAGGGGCTGGTGTGTCTGCTGGGAGACGAAGAGAACATCTCCTGCTCCGCGGCGTTTGAGTCTCTACTGGTGTTTTGGCCATTCCTGCTGGGATCGTACACCAGTGACGTCTCCTGCTGGTCCACCACCTCTCTGCTGGTGTGTCTGCTGGGAAATTCCGAGGACATCTCCTGGCCCGCGGGGTTGACGTCTCTACTGGTGTGTCTGCTGGGGGGCCCTAGCGACGATGTTTCCTGCTGGTTCTCTCCTTCCCTGCTGGTGCGTCTGCTGCGATAGGCCAGTTCTGAAGTCTCCTGGTGGCTCCCTGCGAGTCTGCTGGTGTTGAGGCTGCCTCTGCTGGGATTCTCCACGGTAGACGTCTCCCAGAGCTCCCCCGCCTTTCCCCTGCTGGTGTCGGGGCTGGCATCTCTGCTGGGATATCCTGAGATCACATGGTCCGTGATGGTCCCGTCATCCCTGCTGGTGTTGGGGCCGCCTCTGCTGGGATATTCCAAGAGTGAAGTCTTCAGGTGGTCCACCAGTTCGTCCCTGCTAGTGGGTCTGCTGGGAAGCCCGAGGGGCGAGGTCACCGGGTGGTTCACTCCTCCCTTGCTGGTGTGTCTGCTGGGATAGTTCAGGGGCGACGTGTGGAGGTCCGCCACATCCCTGCTGGGACCGTCCCACCAGTCCAACTTCTCCAGGCCTCCCCGCTCTCTGCTGGGCTCTGGGGTGTCCCTGCTGGGAGAGGCAGAGAGAGGGAGCTCCCTGCTGGGATTGGCGGAGAGTAGGTCCTCCCTGCTGGGAATGGCGGAGAGTAGGACCTCCCTGCTGGGATTGGAGGAGAGTAAGACTTCCCTGCTGGGATTGGAGGAGAGTAGGACCTCCCTGCTGGGATTGGCGGAGAGTAGGACCTCCCTGCTGGGATCGGAGGAGAGTAAGACTTCCCTGCTGGGATTGGAGGAGAGTAGAACCTCCCTGCTGGAATTGGAGGAGAGAAGGACCATCCTTCTGGAATTGGCAGAGAGTAAAAGCTCTCTACTGGAAGTGGGGGAGAGAGCATACTCCCTGCTGGGAGAGGCAGCGAGATGGGCCGTCCAGCTGGGATTGCTGGAGAGAGGGAGCTCTCTGCTGGGATTGCGGGAGAGAGGGTGCTCTCTGCTGAGATTGCGGGAGATAGGGAGTTCTCTGCTGGGATTGGGGGAGAGAGGGAGTTCTCTGCTGGGATTGCGGGAGAGCGGGAGCTCTCTGCTGGGAGGGCTGGGCAAGGAGCGGAGTATTCCGGCCAGTAGCCCTGCAGCCAGTGAGAAGGGGTTGTCTGCCTCATTGGGGGGAGGGGATTCAGGGGCGGGGGGAGCCCCCAGGGTGGTGGCCAGAATCTGGGCCAGGACTGCGGTAGGGGTGGGGCTGCCAAGGGGTGGGTCGGTGGGGAACCAGGCGTCGGTGTCCTGGGGGTCGGGCTCGGACAAGGAGTCCATTATGTCATCCTCCCAGGGCCCCTCCACCTGGTCGGACCTCCCCAAGATGGCTGCCGGACCCGACGTTTCCAAGATGTCGGCCGGATCCGACCTTTCCAAAATGGCTGCCGGGTCCGACCTCCCCAAGATGGCCCCAGTGTCGGAACTTTCCAAGATGGCCACTGGGTCGGACTTTTCCAAGATTGCTGCTGGATTGGACCTTTCCAAGATGGCTGCCGGATCCGACCTCCCCAAAATGGCCCCTGTGTCGGACCTTTCCGAGGTGGTTGCCGGATCCGAGCTTTCTGTGATGGCCGCAGGGTTCGACCTTCCCAAGATGGCCGCCAGGTCCGGACTCTTCAAGATGGCCACTAGGTCGGGGCTTCCCAAGATGGCCGCTAGGTCGGGAGTCTCCCAGGCTGGGACTGAATCTTGGCCTGCAGCCCACTTTGCCCAGGAGGCCGGCGGCTCTGGCATCAGCGTGACGGTGCCCATGGAAGGCGGCCTCCCAGGCATATGCAGCACTGTGACAGGCTTGGGCCTATTCAGTGTGGAGAATGGCCCAGGCCTGGCTGGGAGGGAGTTAGTGCTGGGCCGGCCCAGTGGGGCGCTCCCCTCAGGCCTGTGTTGGCTGGACGCCCGCTTGTGGTGATCCAAGATGGCGGCTGCCTCTGGACTCACCAAGGTGGACAACCATCGGTGACCGTCCAACACGGCTGACTGTTCATCCAACAAGATGCCCGACCGCTCAGTACCATCCAACATGGCCGACCGGCCGGGATTGTGCAAGATGGATGACCGCCCGGGATCGTCCAAGATGGCTGACCGTCCGTGATCGTCCAAGATGGCCGGCCGCCCAGGATTGTCCAAGATGGCTGACCGTCCGGGATCGTCCAAGACGGCCGACCGCCCGGGATCGTCCAAGATGGCTGACCGCCCGGGATCGTCCAAGATGGCCGGCCTCTCAGGGCTCTCCAAGATGGCCGTCCGCTTGGAACCATCCAAGATGGCAGCTGCCTCAGGACTGACCAAGATGGACGACCATCGGTGACTGTCCAACCTGGCCGATCGTTCAGAGCCATCCAACATGGCCGACCTCTCAGGGCTCGACAAGATGGCCATCCGTCCGGGACCGTCCAAGATGGCGGCTGCCTGGGGAGTCTCTGGGCTGAGGAAGGGCCGCCGGGGAGTGTCCGGGGTGATCTCCCCGCGGAGGGAAGGCGGGGCGGTCTCGCTGTCCTCGCTCTCGGAGAGCGTGCGGAGGCTGGCGTCCGAGATCTCCTCCTCCCACAGAAGTCTGGCGGGCCCCTCGCCCACCGGCTCTGTCCGCCGCAGCGCGAGGGCGAGAGAGAGGGAGACGGGGCCCGCTGAGTGTCTCCCTCTCTCCGGGGCCCTGGGGGGGTCCCCGGCCTGTTCCAGGCCCCGGGTCGACCCCGGCTCACTCTCCTCCTCCTCCCCTCCCTCCAGGGTGGAGACTCCGGGTAAGCGAGGGCCAACCCAGGGCTGGTGGAGTTACCCTGCTGGGGAAGAGGCAAAGACCACAGTCAGCCGAAGGAGAGGGCAGGAGATAGAGCAATGCAACATGGCATCGGAGGAAGGAATTAGAAGCAACACCCCAGCAGGTTGGCGGATGACACAAAGCTGGGTGGTAATGTGAACTGCGAGGAGGATGTTAGGAGGTTGCAGGGTGACCAGGACAGGTCGAGTGAGTGGGCAGATGCGTGGCAGATGCAGTATAATATAGATAAATGTGAGGTTATCTACTTTGGGGAGAAACAAGGGGGCAGATTATTATCTCAATGGTGTCAGGTTAGGTAAGGGGGAGGTGCAGCGAGACCTGGGTGTCCTTGTACACCAGTCACTGAAAGTTGGCGTGCAGGTACAGCAGGCAGTGAAGCAAGCTAATGGCATGTTGGCCTTCATAACAAGAGGATATCAGTATAGGAATAAAGAGGTTCTTCTGCAGTTGTACAGGGGGGGCCCTGGTAAGACCACATCTGGAGTACTGTGTGCAGTTTTGACAATAGACAATAGGTGCAGGAGTAGGCCATTCGGCCCTTCGAGCCTGTACGCACCGCCATTCAATGTGATCATGGCTGATCATTCTCATTCAGTATCCTGTTCCTGCCTTCTCCCCATACCCCCTGACTCCGCTATCCTTAAGAGCTCCATCCAGCTCTCTCTTGAATGCATTCAGAGAATTGGCCTCCACTGCCTTCTGGGGCAGAGAATTCCACAGATTCACAAGTCTCCGACTGAAAAAGCTTTTCCTCATCTCCATTCTAAATGGCCGACCCCTTATTCTTAAACTGTGGCCCCTTGTTCTGGACCCCTTGTTTCCTGCCTCCAACGTGTCCAACCCCTTAATAATCTAATTTGAGGACGGACGTCCTTGCTATTGAGGCAGTGCAGCGTAGGTTCACCAGGTTAATCCCCGGGATGGCGGGACTGTCATATGAGGAAAGATTGAAAAGACTAGGCTTGTATTCACTGGAGTTTAGAAGGATGAGAGAGGATCTTACAGAGACGTATAAAATTATAAAAGGACTGGACAAGCTAGATGCAGGAAAAATGTTCCCAATGTTGGGGGAGTCCAGAACCAGGGGCCACACAGTCTAAGAATAAAGGGGAGGCCGTTTAAAACTGAGGTGAGAAGAAACTTGTTCACCCAGAGAGTTGTGAGTTTGTGGAATTCTCTGCCACAGAGGGCAGTGGAAGCTAAATCACTGGATGGATTTAAGAGAGTTAGATAGAGCTCAAGGGGCTAGCGGGATCAAGGGATGTGGGGAGAAGGCAGGCACGGGTTACTGATTGTGGACGATCAGCCGTGATCACAGTGAATGGCGGTGCGTACAGGCTCGAAGGGCCGAATGGCCTCCTCCTGCACCTGTTTTCTATGTTTCTATCCTACACACACTAGGGACAATTTACATTTGCCCAGCCAATTAACCTACGTACCTGTACGTCTTTGGAGTGTGGGAGGAAACCAAAGATCTTTGGAGAAAACCCACGTAGGTCACGGGGAGAACGTACAAACTCCGTACAGACGGCGCCTGCGGTTGGGATCGAACCCGGGACTCCGGCGCTGCATTCGCTGTGAGGCGGCCACCGTGACCGCCCACGGTTTTTCAAGTGTGTACAACTACAAGACGTGTAGATGGAGCTAAACAATACCAAGCCGTACTGCTCGATGTTTAGGGGTGGCACGGTGGCGCAGCGGGTAGACCTGCCGCCTCACAGCGCCAGAGACCCGGGTTCCATCCCGACCACGGGCACTGTCTGTGCGGAGTTTGCACGTTCTCCCCGTGACCCGCATGGGTTTTCTCCAGAGGAAGAGGGGGTGCAGGGATAGAGGGGGTGCAGGGGTAGAGGCAGTGCAGGGGGGAGGGGGGGTGCAGGGGGGAGAGGGGGTGCAGGGGGGAAAGGGGGTGCAGGGGGAGGGAGGGTGCAGGGGGTAGAGGGGGTGCAGGGGGAGGGAGGGTGCAGGGGGAGGGAGGGTGCAGGGGAGAGGGGGTGCAGGGAGGTAGAGGGGGTGCAGTGGGGAAAGGGGTGCGGGGGAGAGGGGGTTCAGGGGGAGAGGGGGTGCAGGGGGAGAGGGGGTGCAGGGGGGAGAGGGGGTGCAGGGGAGAGGGGGTGCAGGGGGAGAGGGGGTGCAGGGGGAGAGGGGGTGCAGGGGAGAGGGGGTGCAGGGGGGAGAGGGGGTGCAGGGGGTAGAGGGGGTGCAGTGGGGAGAGGGGGTGCAGGGGGGAGAGGGGATGCAGGGGGAGAGAGGGGGTGCAGGGGGATGCAGGGGGAGAGGGGGTGCAGGGGAGAGAGGGGGTGCAGGGGGAGAGGGGGTGCAGGGAAGAGGGATGTGCAGGGATAGAGGGGGTGCAGGGGTAGAGGCAGTGCAGGGGGAGGGAGGGTGCAGGGAGGAGAGGGGTGCAGGGGGGAGAGGGGGTGCAGGGGGGAGAGGGGGGTGCAGGGGGAGAGGGGGTGCAGCGGGGATATGGGGTGCAGGGGGAGAGGGGGTGCAGGGGGAGAGGGGTGCAGGGGGGGAGAGGGGGTGCAGGGGGGTGAGGGGTACGGCGGTAGAGGGGGTGCAGTGGGGAGCAGGGCGCCGCTTACCGCTGCCGACCGCTGGGCGCGATGTTGCTCTTTGTGATTCCCTTGAGCGCTGCGGCCGCGGGCTCTGTGACGTCGTCGCGGGGAGGCGGGACGGCGACCCTCCGGACCAATCAGCACCGGCGGGCTCCCCCTGTGACGTCACAGGGGCAGGCCCGGCGGAGAGGGAACCCCCGGCACTGCGCATGCCCCAGGCGTCTATGACGTCACAGTAAGGGGAACCCCCTTCCCCGCCAGAACCAGCTGCGCATGCCCCAGCCGTCTCTGACGTCACTGTAAGAGGAACCCTCCCCGCCAGTCAGCACTGCGCATGCCCCAGCCGTCTCTGATGTCACAGTAAGAGGAACATTGCGCGTGCCCCAGCAGTCTATGACGTCACGGTAAGGGGAACCCGCCCCGCCAGAGCCGGTACTGCGCATGCCTCAGGCGTTGTTTGACGTCACCAGCGGGGAACTCCCTGCACGGTCGGCAGTCCGCGCAGGCGCAGTGGGCGCGCCGCCGCTCGGTCGCCGGTTCGAATCCCACCCCCGCCGCTGACGGGATTTAAATTCACGGGTTGCGGATGGTGCAGAGGTGGACACGATAATTACCTCCCTCCCCCTGCGTCTGGGGTGAGGGACAAATGGATCGAACAAGCCGGAGAGAAAGGATAACATGGCTTTATTTTTAAGTTTGATCTGTACACGTGTTTGCCCCATCAATCCCCCCCTCCCCACACCCTGAAATGTTCCCCATATTACCCCCCCCCCCCCAAGTCCCAGAAATTTCCAACCCACCCTTGGGCCCCCCCACCCCACCCCACCCATGGGTGCCTCCATCCACTCCAGGTCCCTCCGGACTCCCCACCCCGTCCTCCTCCTCCTCCTCCCCCACCCCGGGGCCCTCTCCTGGCCCTGAGCTCGGGCTGCTCAGTCCTGGCTCTCGATGGGCTTCAGGTTGAAGGTTCGGTCGGCCGTCCTTGGCGGCCGGGGGATTCCCGCACGCCGGGCAGGCGGGAGGCGGTGGAGTGGGTGGAGGTGATGGAGACCTCCTGGTTGTGGGGGGAGGGGGCGTGCATCGTCCCAATGTCCTGGTCGGAGCGGATGAGGAAGGGCTGGTCCCGCTGGCCCAGGGGGAAGGGCTCGATGTCGTTCACCTGGCTCTGCAGGGTGTTGTTGGAGCCGGGCACGCTGCTGGCCGAGCCCTGCTCTGGGGACCGGCCCTGGGGTGGGCTCTGGCTCTGGCTCTGGCTCTGGCTCTGGGACGAGCGGAGGCTGGAGGCAGGGCTCCTGTTGGGGTCCCAGCCGGGGCTGGCGCTTATGCTGGGCTGCCGGCTGTGAGAGGACGTGGGGCCCGCGCTGGGGATGGAGGCGGAGCGCCCGAGGTAGGTGGGCCCAAGGCCTGGCATGGCGTTGGGGATGGAGGCCGAGCGGCTGATGGGGGAGGCCAGGCTGGAGTTGCGACTGGGGCTGGAGGCGGGGTTTATGAAGGTAGAGGGGGGAGGGAGGGAGGCGGGGCCACGGGGCCAGCTGTGGACGGAGCCAATGCCGGAGGCGGGGCTTGCGCGAGAGGCGGGGCTTGCGCTGGGGGTGGGGGCAACGTTGGGGGCGGAGCTGGGGCGAGAGGCAAGGTCAGCCAGGGGTGGGGGGGCGACAATGGAGGAAGGGCTGGCAGCTGTGGCGGGGGAGGGGGGCGGGGTGGGGCCGGGCAATGGCGTTGGGCTCTGGGCCTGCGCGGTCTGGGCCCAGTCGCAGGTCCTGGACTCGCTGCTGTTGGCGGGCCCCATGCCGTAGGCAGGCTCCACGCCTCGACTAGGCCCCATGTCCCGAGTAGGCCCCAGGCCATAGTTGGGCCCCAGGCCCCGAGTAGCCCCCAGCCTGTAGTCGGGCCCCAGGCCGCACTCGGGGCCCTGGCGAGTTCCCAGGCTCCGACCGGAGCTGTAGTCAGGCCCCAGGCCCCGGCTAGGCCCCAGGCTTCCCTGCGGCCTCACGCTGTAGTCAGGCCCCGGCCTGTAGTCAGGCCCCAGGTCCCGACAGGCCTCCAGGCCATAGCCGGAACCCATTCCGTAGCCAGGACCCCGATCGTAGCCACCCAGCGATCCGGTCCCTGCCCTGGCCCCTGCCCCTGCGCTGGCCCACATCGACGGCCCAGGGCCCGACTCCAGGCCCTGGCTGCGGCCTGCCTTGTGGCCCTGGCGGCTGCAGGACGGGCTGAGGGCAGGGGCCTGTGGCTGGGCCGGGCAGTAGTCGTCGGGGCTGGAGAGGACCGACAGCTCGGCCTCCCAGATGGACTCTGCGGCCCGGTACATCTGGCTGACGGCGGCAGAGGAGGGGTGGCAGCCCGTGTCCCGTTTGAGGGAGGGGACTGGGGAGGAGGGCCGCTGGGCGCAGGGCCCGGAGGTGGAGGGGGGAGGGAGGGGAGGGGGAGGGACAGAGGGCCTGTCCTGGATCCAAGGCCCGCCGGGGCCCGTCACCAGGCAGCGCAGCCTGAGGTTGCCGGCGCTGGGAGGGGTGTCGGAGCGCTGATCCAGGAGGCAGTGCAGCTCCAGCTCGGCAGGGGCCCCCCCGGGCCCGCTCCTCCCCTCGGCCTGCGGGGCCTGGCCCACACTTGTGTCCGCGGCCTCCTGCGGCCCACTCTGCCCGTTCACCAGCTCCTGCGCCAAGGACAGCAGCTCGTCCAACTCCCCCGCCGATGGGGCCGCGTCTGCTGGTGGCACCCGCTGCACCCGCTCTCCTGGTCTCCCGGCGTCCTAGTGGGCAGGCAGAGGGGGATGGGTGAGTGGCCACTCTGCCTCACACTCACTCACACTCACTCACACTACCACTCACACACTAACTCTCACACTACCACTCACACTAACTCTCACACTAACTCTCACACTAACTCACACTCACACACTAACTCTCACACTCACTCACTCTAAACTAACACACTACCACTCACACTAACTCTCACACTACCACTCACACTAACTCACACACTAACTCTCACACTAACTCACACACTAACTCTCACACTACCACTCACACTAACTCACACACTAACTCTCACACTAACTCACACACTAACTCTCACACTACCACTCACACTCACTCACACTCACACACTAACTCTCACACTACCACTCACACTAACTCTCACACTACCACTCACACTAACTCTCACACTACCACTCACACTAACTCTCACACTACCACCCACACTCGCTCACACTAACTCTCACGCTCACTCACACTAACTCTCACAAACTCTCACACTACCACTCACACTCATACTAACTCTCACACTAACTCTCACACTACCACTCACATTCACTCACACACTACCACTCACACTCGCTCACACTAACTCTCACGCTCACTCACACTAACTCTCACAAACTCACACTACCACTCACACTCACTCACACTAACTCTCACACTACCACTCACACTCACTCACACTAACTCACACACTACCACTCACACTCGCTCACACTAACTCTCACGCTCACTCACACTAACTCTCACAAACTCTCACACTACCACTCACACTCACACTAACTCTCACACTCACTCACACTAACACACACTAACTCTCACACTAACTCTCACACTACCACTCACACTCACTCACACTCACATTAACTCTCACACTAACTCTCACTCTACCACTCACACTAACTCACTCACACCAACTCTCACTCTACCACTCACACTAACTCTCACACTAGCTCTCACACTACCACTCACACTAACTCACTCACACTAACTCTCACACTCACTCACACTAACTCTCACGCTCACTCACACTACCACTCACACACGCTAACTCTCACACAAACTCTCACTACCACTCACATTAACTCACTCTCACTAACTCTCACTACCACTTACACTCACTCACGCACACTAACTCACACTACCACTCACACTCACTCACGCTACCAATCACACTCACTCACTCACACTACCACGCACTCACACTACCACTCTCTTTCACTCCTTCACACTCACACTCCCTCCCCCTCACTCCCCTTCACACTCTCACTCCCTCCCCCTCACTCCCCTTCACATTCACTCCCTCCCTCTCACCCTCTCTCTCTCACACCCTCTCTCGCAATCCCTCGCTCTCTCCTCTCTCGACCATTTTCTCCTTCACTCTCTCCACCTCTTGCACCCCCTCCTCTCCTTCTCGCTCCCTCTCTCTCTCGCTCTCCTTCTCTCACACTCACTCACCCTCTTTCACCCTCTCCTTCACTCTGTGTGTTTCTCTCTCTCTCTCCCTCTCCCCTCTCCCCCTCACGCTCTCTATCTGTCACTCTCCCTGCCCCTCTCTCACTCCTTCCCTCCCTCACTTCCTGCTTCCTTCCCAGTCCCCGATTCCCCATCCCCGCTCCCTTCCGCTCCCCACTCCGTAAATTCCCAACAAAATCCCGCTCCTGCATCTCAACGCAATTCCCGCTCCCAACAGGTGAAGGGGCCAGCGGGCGATGGGATCGGTGTAGGGAAGGACTTGGGAATGTTGGTGCAGGATTCCCAAAAAGTTAACTTACAAGCCGAACCGGTTATTAGGAAGGCAAATAAATGCAATGCTCGCATTTATTTCATAGAAACATAGAAAATAGGTGCAGGAGGAGGCCATTCGGCCCTTCGAGCCTGTACGCACCGCCATTCATTGTGATCATGGCTGATCGTCCCCAATCAATACCCCGTGCCTGCCTTCTCCCCATATCCCTTGATCCCACTAGCCCCTAGAGCTCTATCTAACTCTCTCTTAAATCCACCCAGTGATTTGGCCTCCACTGCCCTCTGTGGCAGAGAATTCCACAAACTCACAACTCTCTGGGTGAAAAAGCTTCTTCTCGCCTCAGTTTTAAATGGCCTCCCCTTTATTCTAAGACTGTGTGGCCCCTGGTTCTGGACTCCCCCAACATTGGGAATTTTTTTCCTGCATCCAGCTTGTCCAGTCCTTTTATAATTTTATACGTATCTATAAGATCCCCTCTCATCCTTCTAAACCCCAGTGAATACAAGCCTAATTTCAATAGGACACGAATACAAAAAACAGGGATGTAATGCTGAGGTCGACACAAAATGCTGGAGTAACTCAGCGGGTCAGGCAGCATCTCAGGACAGAAGGAATGGTCGACGTTTCGGGTCGAGACCCCTTCTTCAGACTGATGTCAGGGAGGGGGGGCGGGAGAAAGATAGGATGTGGTAGGAGACAGGAAGACTAGAGGGAGACTGGGAAGGGGGAAAGGGTAAAGAGGGAAAGCAGGGACTATCTGAAGTTAGAGAAGTCAATGTTCATACCGCTGGGCTGCAAGCGAAATATGAGGTGCTGTTCCTCCAATTTGCGGTGGGCCTCACTATGTCAATGGAGGAGGCCCAGGACAGAAAGGTCAGACTGGGAGTGGGAGAGGGGAGTTAAGGTGCTGAGCCACCGGGAGAACAGGCAGGTTAAGGCGGACTGAGCGGAGGTGTTGGGCGAAACGATCGCCGAGCCTGCGCTTGGTCTCGCCGATGTAGAGAAGTTGACATCTGGAACAGCAGATAGATGAGGTTGGAGGAGGTGCAGGTGAACCTCTGCCTCATCTGGAAAGACTGTCGGGGTCCATGGTCGGAGTCGAGGGGGGAGGTAAAGGGACAGGTGTTGCATCTCCTGCGGTCGCTGGGGAAAGTGCCCGGGGATGGGTGGTTTGGGTGGAAGGGATAAGTGGACCAGGGAGTTGCGGAGGGAACGGTCTCTGCGGAACGCAGAAAGGGGTGGAGATGGGAAGATCTGGCCGGTTGGAGGTGGCAAAAATGTTGGAAGATTATGTGCTGTATGTGATGGCTGATGGGGTGGAAGGTGAGAACGAGGGGGATTCTGTCCTTGTTGCGAGTGGGGGAGGGGGAGCAAGAGCGGAGCTGTGGGATATAGAGGAGACCCTCGTGAGAGCCTCATCTATAATGGAAGTGGGAAGCCCCGTTTCCTGAAGAATGAGGACATCTCGGACGCAATGCGGCGTAGACGGAGGAATTGGGAGTAGGGGATAGAGTCTTTACAGAGACAGGGTGGGACGAAGTGTAGTCAAGATAGCTGTGGGAGTCAGTAGGTTTGTAGTAAGATGTCAGTTACTATTCTGCCTCCCTCCTCACCTCCATCCAAGGACCCAAACAGTCTTTCCAGGTGAGACAGAGGTTCACCTGCACCTCCTCCAACCTCATCTATTGCATCCGCTGCTCAGATGTCAACTTCTCTACATCGGCGAAACAAACGCAGGCTCGCCGATCGTTTCGCTCAACACCTTCGCTCAGTCCGCCTGAACCAACCTGAATCTCCCCGGTGGCTGAGCACTTCAACTCCCCCTCCCATTCCAGTCTGACATTTCTGTCATGGGCCTCCTCCAGTGCCATAGTGAGCCCACCGGAAATTGGAGGAACAGCACCTCATATTTCGCTTGGGCAGCTTGCAGCCCAGCGGTATGAACGTTGACTTCTCCAACTTTAGATAGTTCCTCTGTCCATCTCTTCCCCTCCTCCCTCCCAGATCTCCCTCTATCTCCCTGTCTCCACCTATATCCTTCCTATGCCCCCCTCTCCCGACATCAGACTGAAGAAGGGTCTCGACCCGAAACGTCACCCATTCCCTCTCTCCTGAGGTGCTGCCTGACCTGCTGAGTTACTCCAGCATTTTGTGAATAAATAGCCTGTCTCCTGTGACGGTGAGATCTAGAAATGGTAGGGAAATGTCGGAGATGGTCCAAGTGGAATATTATGCTGAGGCTCTATAAGGCTTAGGTCAGACGACATTTGGAGTATTGAGCTGTTTTGCGCGCCGTATCTGAGGAGATGGTCCAGAGGAGGTTTAGACAATAGACAATAGGTGCAGGAGTAGGCCATTCGGCCCCTTCGACCCAGCACCACCATTCAATGTGATCATGGCTTGATCATTCTCAATCAGTACCCCGTTCTGCTTCTCCCCATACCCCCTGACTCCGCTATCCTTAAGAGCTCCATCTAGCTCTCTCTTGAATGCATTCAGAGAATTGGCCTCCACTGCCTTCTGAGGCAGAAAATTCCACAGCTTCACAACTCTCTGACTGAAAAAGTTTTTCCTCATCTCTAGAAACTAGAAACTAGAAACTAGAAAATAGGTGCAGGAGGAGGCCGTTCGGCCCTTCGAGCCAGCACCGCCATTCAATGTGATCATGGCTGATCATCCACAATCAGTACCCCGTTCCTGCTTTCTCCCCACATCCCGTGATTCCGTTAGCCCAAGAGCTAAATCTAACTCTCTCTTGAACACATTCAGAGAATGGCTCCGCTGCCTTCTGTGGCAGAGAATTCCACAGATTCACAACTCTCTGGGTGAAAAGGTTTTTCACCTTCAAAACGCTCGTCTTATGTTAAACCATTCATTCCTGCGATCTTTCTTTCCTTCTCAACCCCATTCTCCTGCTTCTCCCTTAACCCCTGACACCCATAGTAATTAAGAATCTATCATCTTCTCCTTAAAAGTACCCACTGACTTGTGGTCTCCACAGCCGTCTGTGGCAAAGAATTCCACAGATTCACCACCCGCTGACTGAAGAAATTCCTCCTCATCTCCTTCGTAAAGGAACGTCCTTTAATTCTGAGGCTGTGCCCTCTGGTCCTGGACATCTCCCACTAGTGGAAACATCCTCTCCACATCCACTCTATCCAGGCCGCTCACTATTCTGTACGTTTCAATGAGGTCCCCCCCTCATCCTTCTAAACTCCAGTGAGTGCAGGCCCTGTGCCTTCAAAACGCTCATCTTATGTTAAACCACTCATTCCTGGATCTTTCTCGTAAACCTCCTCTGGACCCTTTTCACACTAGCAGATATGGGGCCCCAAAACTGTTCACAATGCTCCAAAAGCAGCCAGAATGGACAACATGCAACTGAACCAACCTATCACCAACTCGAGAGTGGTCCTGAGTTATTATCGACATCATTGGAGACCCTCGCACAATCTTTAATCGGACTTTATCTTGCATTAATCGTTAACCTTTTGATAGGACACAAAAAGCTATCTCTGTTCTAAATGGCCGACCCCTTATTCTTACCCCAGCATTTGTGAATAAATACCTTCGATTTGTACCAGCATCTTCAGTTATTTTCTTATACCCCTTATTCTTAAACTGTGGCCCCTTATTCTGGACTCCCCCAACATTGGGAACATGTTTCCTGCCTCTAACGTGTCCAACCCCTTAATGATCTCATATGTTTCGATAAGATCCCCTCTCATCCTTCTAAATTCAAGTGTATACACGCCTAGCCGCTCCAGTCTTTCAACATAATGATGTTGATCTTTCAAGAATGATCCCAGGAATGAGTGGGTTGACCTAGGATGAGCGTTTGTCAGCACTGGTCCTGCACTCGCTGGAGTTTAGCAGAATGAGGGGGAGCGGTAGAATTGCTGCCTTACAGCGAATGCAGCGCCGGAGACTCAGGTTCAATCCTGACTACGGGCGCCCGTCTGTACGGAGTTTGTACGTTCTCCCGTGACCTGCGTGGGTTTTCTCCGAGATCTTCGGTTTCCTCCCACACTCCAAAGACGTACAGGTATCTAGGTTAATTGGCTGGGCAAATGTAAAAAAAAATTGTCCCTAGTGGGGTGTAGGATAGTGTTAGTGTGCGGGGATCGCTGGGCGGCACGGACCCGGTGGGCCGAAGGGCCTGTTTCTGCGCTGGATCTCTAAATCTAAAATGTATCTATCTCTGCCTTTAAAATATCCACTGACTTGGCCTCAGTTCACAGATTAACTACCCTCTGACTAAAGAAGTTCCTCCTCACCTCCTTTCTAAAAGACGCGCCTTTAACTCTGAGGCTGTGCCCTCTGGTTCTAGACTCTCCCACCAGTGGAAACATCCTCTCCACATCCACTCTATCCAAGCCCTTCACTATTCTGCAAGTTTTAAATAAATCTCCGCCTCAAAAAATATCCATCGACTCTGCACTGAGAATTTATGAACTTTAGAGGGGCTGAGATTGGGGGGGGGGGTCAGTGGGCGGGCTGCTAGAAGAGGGTTAGAAGGGCCGAAAGGCCTGGCCCATGGTGCTGTCCCCTACCTCTGAGGTGTAATTCGATGGTCACGGGAGAAGGTGTCCGGATTCTAGAAGGCTTCCATGCTGTTCTTCCCGGGTCTTCTAGAGTCAAGGGGGAAATGAGTGAGAAAGCACAGGGTCAGAGAAATCTCCAGACAAGATGGGGAGAGACCCATGCCTAGAGGCGGCGGGCCATATTGGACTGTCACCAAGGCCTACTGGATCTTCGGTCGCTAACGCAAACTCTCACAGCGTGGAAACAGGCCCTTCGGCCCAACCTGCCCATTCCGGCTAACGTGCCCCATCTACACCGTATCATCTATCTGTGACCAGCTCTCTCCCGCAGGGACAATTTACAATGTTACCGAAGCCAATTAACCTCAAACCTGCACGTCTTTGGAGTGTGGGAGGAGTGTGGGGGGCACCCGGAGAAAACCCACGCAGTCACAGGGGAACCTGCAAACTCCCGTACAGACAGCGCCCGTAGTCAGGATCGAACCCGGGTCTCTGGCGCTGTGAGGCAGCGGCTCTACCCGCTGTGCCACTGTGCCACTCCGAGTGTCTTTTAAATGTTACTAGACCAAGTGGACCCGTTGGGCCCAAACCTCTCCTGCATTGGTGCAGCACCCACTCCTCCCTCCCTCTCCCCCCCCCCCCCTCCCTCCCCCCCCCCCTCCCTCCCTCCCCCCCCTCCCTCCCTAGGAAATAGATTGAACTTTAAAATATGAAGTGTGCAGTTTTGGTCTCCAAATTTGAGGAAGGATGTTCTTGCTATTGAGGGCGTGCAGCGTAGGTTCACCAGGTTAATTCCCGGAATGGCGGGACTGTCATATGTTGAAAGACTGGAGCGACTAGGCTTGTATACACTGGAATTTAGAAGGATGAGAGGGGATCTTATCGAAACGTATAAGATTATTAAGGGGTTGGACACGTTAGAGGCAGGAAACATGTTCCCAATGTTGGGGGAGTCCAGAACCAGGGGCCACAGTTTATGAATTAGGGGTAGGCTATTTAGAACTGAGATGAGGAAAAACTTTTTCAGTCAGAGAGTTGTGAATCATTCGGCCCTTCGAGCCTGTACGCACCGCCATTCAATGTGATCATGGCTGATCATTCTCAATCAGTACCCCGTTCCTGCTTCTCCCATACCCCCTTACTCCGCAGGGTCTCGACCCGAAACGTCACCCATTCCTTCTCTCCCGAGATGCTGCCTGACTTGCTGAGTTACTCCAGCATTTTGTGAATAAATCCCCCTGACTCCGCTATCCTTAAGAGCTCT